>NC_041405.2:148686466-148828966 GCF_900747795.2 Erpetoichthys calabaricus | reverse complement strand
TAAATATGCAGCCATTTTTGCAAAGCACAGATACGTTTGCAGCCATTGGAACCCGGCGTGCTACTATTAGCACAGACTGGAGAGACTGGCATACAGTCCGTGAAACATTGAAGTGAAAATGGACGCTTCCAGACTGTGTGCACCACATAGTAAGTATAGCTCCACTTTCAATTTTATTTCCTCAAGAAGACTGAAGTATTTGGCAGCTATTGTATAACAATAGTGATACATTTTTTGTTTTTTCATTTTTGAGCTTCCTAGACACTCCAAAGGTAGAATAACTCACAAAATAATTTCCCCATATAAACAGAAAATCCAGGGCCGAAATTCTGTGTTAACCCTTCACATTAACCCTACTTGAGTGCTCCAGAATTAACCTTTCACACATCTATCTATCTATCTATCTATCTATCTATCTATCTATCTATCTATCTATCTATCTATCTATCTATCTATCTATCTCATAACCCAATTTTATGCTCCGTAATTAACCCTTCACATCAACCCTATTTGCACTATACAGAATTAACTCTTCGCGTTAATCATTACCCAATTCTGCACTCCATTATTAACCCTTTGCGCTAACTCTACTTGAGTGCTCCACAATTAACCCTTTGCATTAACCATAACCCAGTTCTGTGCTCCAGAATTAATCCTTTGTGTTAACCCTAGTTGTATGCTCCAGAATTAACCTTGGCTGTTGCGTCAACACTCTGTCAGCACACACTCCCAACCTCTCCTCTCCTCTCTGTCACTTCAGACTCCATTTCTGTTTCCTGCTCACTAATCTCAGTCTCTCTGTCTCTCATGTCCAAGAAATCTCTCTTGAATCGACCACTATGTCTCCTCGCAGGGCCCATCCTTGGCAAAGACACACTCCCTAACGCCATTCAGCTCATGACGCACGCCTCTTTCTGCGCATCAGTGTTGTCAGCCTGGCTGCCTTTGCAGTATCTTCTAGGCTGAGGGCTTAGTTGGGATCATTGGCTGAAATCTGAGAATTTGAAGCACAAATCCCACAATTTTAGATTTGAATGTATGCAAGGATTTTTCACAAAATAAATGCATGCTATATATTATGTAATTAAATTAAAGTATGTACTTTAAAAAATGGCTGTTGGCCCTGGGAAGTCACCCACGTCTTCTTTGATTTTGCCAAAGTGGTCCTCGGTCTGGAACCCTTTGAGAATCGCTGATCTAATCCAAACTTGCATTGTGGTTAGCTGTAATCTTTCATAAGTCCCTCTGTTTGATTTTATGAAGTGAATCAATTTAAAAATTCCTGTGAAGCTCTGCATAATTTGTATGTGCTAAATTGTAACCAGGATTCCTCCTCTAGCTGGCAGTTGAATTTTTTTTATGCCGTTGTTGTGATTTGTGTTTGTCTTTGTATTTTACGTATCTGTCTTCATACCTTTGTTATGTACCTTATGTTTTGTGGGCGGTTGTGGAAGAGGCGGGGCCACCTGCCTGTCACCTCAAGGGACTGCCCCCTGCCCTGTAAAGGCGGGAGAAACCGACAGTCCCTTGAAGTTCATTTGAAAGCACTTGGGAGTGGTGAGATATGTGAGGATGTCATGTGCTTTGTGTGTTACTGTATTTTATGACACCTGTGCTCTGTTTGTTTTTGGACATTCTTTGACACTGAGATTGGAACTTGTCTACTGTCAGATTGCCTCCATTATTTAGAAAACTCCTTTTGCTTTGGAGCTCCTTGGAGTTAATTTGTGTGTCACAAAGCAGCCATATTACTAACCGAGAATGGTAAACCGAAAGGCATGGACGCAGGTACACGGCGATGGGACCATGAGACATACTGCGCAGGCACCTACAGCGCGCATCTCATAAACCGCAAGCGAGGTCTTATCCACCGTGAACGAAGGAGTCACAGCCAAAAAATGAAAGAGCTCAACTAACGTGAATGAGAAATGAAGCAACAACACGCCCATAGCTAACGACTAACGACACAGCCACACAAAAAAAGAGGATTCTGCGCTGCACCCCAGAGTCAAACAGAAGAGGCTATGGAGGCCCCACAGGTCCACAAAGATAGTACGGAAAGCGCGAGAAAGTACGAAAGGCCCAGGCGCCTACAACGCGCTTCTGAACTAAACGTCCACACTACACAGCATGGTCCGGGTAATGAGAATAAACGAACTCTCCGTATTAAATGTACGCCATCCTCACACGCCCAAACCATATAGCATACAGTATGTGAATCACATTACAGTGATGCATTATTAACAGTACAACCACAGAAAACGCTCCGTATTAACAGTAAGTGCAATTATCCATATTACTAACAGTAGACAACAGATAACTAATGGAGTCACGGTCACGGCTCCAAAACGATCCAGCTCAACTAATGGAGCTACAAAAGCGAGCCCGCATGGATAAAAACAATAGACGTAGGCGCCTACAACGCGCGTCTGAAACCGCGGAGGCAAAACTGTCTCGGCTCCAAAACCAAACAGCTCCGCATGGACAAATACAATGTACATAGATGCCTACAACGCACGTCAGAAACTGCGGAAGCAAAGCAGGCACGGGTTCAAAATGAAAGACCACAACTGACGGAGATACAAACACGAGCCCGCCTGGATATAATCAATGAACGCAGGCACCTACATCGCGCATCTGAAATGCCGCAAGCAAAGCAGGCACATATCGCATACATTCATCAATGTGTTTCGGGTTACCCAACACCGGGGGAAGGCGAGCGAAGCGAGCAGGGGGCGGAGCCCCCTTGTTTGTACTAATACATCTTACTTATAAACATTCCATGTGGCCCTCTGTGTTACTTGCCGGGGTTTTTTTGATGATATTTCCCTCTCTAATGGGCATTTTCAGAACTATTTGGGATTTAAATGCTCAGGAACTCTCAAGCTATAAACAGTATGGTAAACTAATTTTCATTTTCTTTGGAGCAGTCCAGCTTGTAATCTTGAAAAATCATATTGTTTTTTGCATGCCTACTTTCATGATTTAAGTTGTGTGTGCTCATTTCTTGTTTGATATTTTGTTCCTCTAATATTTGATTATTTGGCTACTTCTGACTATATAATTCAAATCTTATGAATACTGCACCAGTGTTTCATTAGTCTTCTGTATAGTTTGATGAGTTTTGTATGTCAAGATCTGTACGCACTTTCTCAATATGTCACTATCTATCATATAGTGCCATTCACATCTATCTATCTATCTATCTATCTATCTATCTATCTATCTATCTATCTATCTATCTATCTATCTATCTATCTATCTATCTATCTATCTATCTATCTATCTATCTATCTATCTATCTATCTATCTATCCATTATCCAACCCGCTGAATCCGTTTTTTTACTGGGCTGCGTGATTCCTCATAGAACTATCTCTTGACAAAACACAATTTCATTCTGGGGCAGGTACTTTGCACATGATGTTAGTTGTTTGTTCTTTGAAAAACGTCCTAATATGTTATCACAAAGATGAGTCATCATGAAGGTTTGGGGCAGCCACCCGTCTATTATTTCCAGGCTGCAAAATTGAGCAGAGATGTTCACAGGTTTGAGTCCAAACTAGCACTGATAGTAGGGAGGTAAGATGGCGGCTTTAAAGGCCGGTTAAGGAAATGACATCATCAGATCCGGAACCAGAAGTGACGGCGTCTGGACCGGATGGGCCATCACCATTGGCGCCGGAACCGGAAGTGACATCATCGGTGGCACCAGAACCCTGCGGGATTTCCCATGAATGGTCTGCAAAAGACTGAGAGAGACAGTCAGTGCTCCCCGCCACCCCCTGGTCTGGCGTGGAATTACTAGCATTTAGGCCAGGGGTGTTGAACTCCAGGCCTCGAGTGCCGCAGTGGCTGCAGGTTTTCATTCTTACCATCTGCTTAATTAGTGACCAGTTTTTGCTGCTGATTACTTCTTTTAATTAACTTGACTCAGGCCCCATAGTTGTTTCTTTATCTTTAATTAGCAGCCAAAAAATAATGAGACACAAAACAAGCCACCACATGACCAGCTCCCCTGTGCCCATTACACAATATCTGAAAATAAAGAGAGGTGATGGTCTCAATAAGGTTGATCTCTCAGGTCACCAAAACATTTTGACAATGTTCTTAAACAGAAAATCAACAGTTTTAGAAATGTCTGCTGTGGCGGAATGAGAGCAGCAACAAGCCATGGAATTAAATCCATCCATCCATCCATTTTCCAACCCGCTGAATCCGAACACAGGGTCACGGGGGTCTGCTGGAGCCAATCCCAGCCAACACAGGGCACAAGGCAGGAACCAATCCTGGGCAGGGTGCCAACCCACCGCAGGACACACACAAACACACCAAGCACACACTAGGGCCAATTTAGAATTGCCAATCCACCTAACCTGCATGTATTTGGACTGTGGGAGGAAACCCACGCTGACACGGGAGAACATGCAAACTCCACGCAGGGAAGACCCGGGAAGCGAACCCAGGTCTCCTAGCTGCGAGGCAGCAGCACTACCACTGTGCCACCGTGCCGCCCCTATCTATCTATCTATCTATCTATCTATCTATCTATCTATCTATCTATCTATCTATCTATCTATCTATCTATCCAAAAGGCCTATGATGTTTCAGGCTAATGTAATATTACTGTGTGATTTCTATTTGATTAGTTTAGTTCTTTTTAATATAGCTCCTTATTATTCAATGCATATGTCATATCTAGTAACATTGTATATATATATGTATTCTTAATTCCTAATCCGAATCCTTTTTTTTATTAAAGCTTCTATTCTGTCTCAGGTTTTCTGTTTGAATACTAACTTGAAATCTGTCTGTGTAGAATTTGCATGTTCTCCCTGTGTCTGTGCAGGGTTTCTTCCCAGAACTCCAGTTTTCCTTTCAAATCACAAGGCCCCATGTGAAACTGTATGTTTGAGTTGCCCTGCAATGTCCTGGCACCACTTTCAGGGCTGACTTTCCATTTTGCAGCCAGCACTGCTTCGGTCGTCATCTGTCCGAGGAACTCGATTAGTGAGTTTTTACACAGGTAGATGGTTTCAATATTATGATGTTTATTTAGCACAGTGGTTTTCATGCTCAGTCCTGAGGGCCTTTGTGGGTTCAAGTCTTTGTTCCCAACAATTTCCTGATCAGTGACTCATTTTTCCTATAACTACTCTCATTGTTTAATTAGTTGGTCGTTTTTAATTTTGCATTCAGAATAGTATTAGAGTTTATTGTCCTAGAAGTCCATGTGCTACTCTGGCATGGGCACAGCTTTTTCTATCTTTAGCAATATGGTGCTACCATTGTGGCCTCCGGGCCGTGCTTTGTAAAATGGTGTTGGGTAATAAAATGGAAAGAAAAGAAAAAAAAAAAAAAAAAAAATCTTGACAGCTTACAAAACTCAAAGAGGCGTAACTTCCAGAAGTAGGCATCAAAGCTCCACATAGACTTTCTATTAAGGGGAGCCTTACCCCTAAATTAAGAAACAAACTTCTGACCTGCACATGCCCCACACAAATTGTGGAAAGCTTTTTAAAATTACAGAAACTTAAAGCTGAAAGAAAGGAACCATAAAACTCCTGGCCCAGAATAATGAAAATTGTGCCTTTATATTTACAAAATTATTAAATAAGAAAAAAAATCTAAGCAATTAGAATAATAAAATATGCCCATCTGCAAAACTAGTCCAGAATCCAAAAATAGTAAGTAATAAAAAAATCAATGAGAAAAAGTATTCACAAAATGGGAAAATGCTAAATTCAAAATACCATAGAGCTGAACAAGAGAGTGAACCTCTGTGTATCACAAGCATTAACACTGCTTTTACAAATTCTATACCAAACGGCATATAACAGAGACTTATGCATTGCATGTGTCATTACAACAAATGGCTCATCACAAACATTTGTAGAAATATATTTTATTACTATAAATGTTAGTAATGAGCCAACTGTTGGAATGACATATGCAATGCATTTTATTACTACAAATGTCTGTAAAGCAGCATCTGCTGAAATGATAAATGCAATATTTTTTTATTACTACAAATGTTTCTGATGCACCATCTTTTGAAATGACACATGCAATGCATTTTATTAGTACAAATGACTGTTGTGCACCATCTGTTGGAGTGACAAATGCTATGATTTGTATTACCACAAATGTTTGTGAGGCGCTATCTGCTGGAATGACAATCGAAAAAACACATTTTATTACTGCAAATGTCTGTAAATCACCCTCTGCTGAAATGGCAAATGCAATATTTTTTTATTACTACAAATGTTTATGATGCACCATCTTTTGGAATGACACATGCAGTGCTTTGTATTACTACAAATGTTTGTGATGTGCCATCTGTTGGAATGTCAAATTAAGTGCATTTTATTACTACTTATGTCTGTGATGCACCATCCGTTTAAATGACTAATGCAATTTTTTTATTACTACAAATGTTTGTGATGCACCATATGTTGGAATGATGCATGCAATGCATTTTATTACTTTATGTATTACGATGCATATTCCAAAAGATGGTGCACTGCAAACGTTAACACTGAGGTCTACATTGGTTATTTAGATTTCAACTTGTCTTAGACGGGTAGCACTGCTAGAAATTTAAGAAATGTGGCAGGTGAATTTTGAAGGGGTATTTGATATGAGACAGGACGCCAGTGTCTTTTTATTTTCACCAAAGTTTTGCTCAGTGTTGTCCTCAAAGTCCTTTAAAACAGTAGTTCAGCCAAGAAGTGATAAAGGATAACAAGTTGATTGTGATATCCGATGTGGGGGTCCGGTGATGTGTTACTGATGATCAAAACACGTTCTGGCAGGTGTAGAGGGGGTTACAGATCAGGTCACTTTGAACCAGGCCACAGAAGAGGATGGGATCATTTTTACAAGAAACTCCTTGTGTTCCTTTTCCATCTTCAGGATGGAATCCAATACTGGTAAATAAAACACCTCAGAGGGTGGGCCAGTGTCAGGTGTGGCAAAGGGGGGCAACTCCACTACCGCTCTGACACATCAAGTTACAGTTTTCTTCAGTGTTCCCGCCTGTATGCGATCGGACTTTGGCTGGATTATTACCTTCATTATATTGTGCTGCCAGCTTTCCTGCTGTTCTTAAAATGCGTCACTCTCTGTGTATTCATACACCAGTAGCACTGCTGCCGTTTATGACTTCATTTTATTAGGCTGCCATCACTTTGCACGGATGCAAGACAATTGCTGAATCTCATTACATTTGAGGTGGGTGTCAGTGCGACTTATAAGACTAGGAGTACAATATCTGCGGATGCCATCTATACTGTGGACCACCAGGGGGTGTACCAGCCACCCTTCTCTTCTCTTCTCTTCTCTTCTCTTCTCTTCTCTTCTCTTCTCTTCTCTTCTCTTCTCTTCCACCTCCACTCCTCCACTACTCCCAGAGTAGTGCCAGATGACCCATTTCCGGCAGCATTGAGTGTTCAGGAGCTCTCTAGGCGCCCCCTGTCAGTGGCAATGGGCACCAAAAGGGTTGAGCTTCCATGCTCCAGACCCATGGTACCACCGCACTCTAGGGGAGGCAATGCTCCAGAAACACTCCTTGTCCCGGTACTTCTGACATAGAGGCATCCCAGCTGGGGCCCTTGGCACCCAAACCCTTTTCCCTCATTTCCAGACATTACCTGGAGGGTGTTGATCAGCATAACCTCCTACCGTTAATCCTTTTCTGGCTTTGACCACCATGTGCTATAAATCAAACAGTGTGTATTGTTAAGTAGCAGACATCACATACCAAAAAAAACAAATCCTCCTTAGGGGTGACAGGACGGGCAAATGGGCCAAATCTGTCTGAGGTGACAGCAAAGTGGTTTGACATGAAAGTGGGGGCAAAGAGGGGGACTGCAAACCCCAGACTAGAAAAACCACATCAGTCACAGCATGGAAGGGGCCTGGCAGTCTGCCCCCCATTTTGAGAGAAGGATGGCGTGCATTATTGGAGACAAGCCGCTCGCTGACTTTACTCCAGGCGGCAATAATAACATGTCATCCCGCACTCTTGAGGGGTCTCTCCCTGAAATCCAGACAGCCGATAAACGCTTCAATATGCTTCCAGAAGAAAACGGCGCAGGACCCATTAAGTACGTTTTTAGTCTGACTGTCTGTCACCAAGCCGTCTCGTCACTTAGAGGGTGGATTCAGCAGCCCACCTCATCCAATTCAGAATCGTAGGAAGAGGCAGCCCATCCCGGCAGCACAGGGTGCAAGGCAAGAAATGAGTCGTCGTCATGTGAATCGATTTGCGATTACGAACGAGTGGATTCAGCCAGGCCAATCGGGAGGGCTGACTCGCATGTGTGATGCTGTCAGCATTTTCATTTCTCATTGTTAAACAGCACATGTGTAAATACTGCCTGCCGAATTCATGATTCGCACTCACTTCATTATGGTTCTTTCATGTCTGACTTTAACCATTCCTGGCGAATAAAAATTCAGTCACTGGCGATTCTCTCATTCATCACACAAGTACAACAGAATGTATTTATTGTTTGTGTTGTACAAATTGTTATTGGACTTTTTTTTTAAAAGATAATATATAATGTGAACACCAGGGGGCACTCCAGCTCCCTGAAAACACCCAACACAAGCAGGCAGAGACTCAAGTTAAAAGGCACAACGAGTCTTTTATTGTGGGAAACTCTTTGAATCAAGTGTTTCCCACCACAGCCACAACTACAATAAGCACAGTAGCACCCAATAATTCTTTTTCTCCCTTCTCTCTCTCTCTCTCTCTCTCTCTCTCTCTCACAGTCACTCTTCTGATGCCTACATTACACCTCCTTGCAAGCTTTGTCCAACTTCCACCCAACTTTGGCTCCTTGGTGTGAGGCAGGCAGCTTCTTTTATCTAATCCCCGGAAGTGTTTCCAGTGACATGACGCTGAAACTCCAAAGCATGTCTGGGGGAGGTTGGACCCCAATGGATTAGGGACTCCCAAATCCCACAGCTCCCCCTGGCTGCCCCCACGGGACCCGATAAGGCTGTCACCCAGGACTACAATACCCAGCATGCCTTGTGGACAACCCATGCGGGGACTCAAGGCTGGGATTGCTGCCATCTAGCAAAGCCCTGTGTCAGCTGTCACTCCCCTGTCCTTCCACCTCTAGGGCATCCTGGCCGAGTAAGAATGCAGCCTGTCCCTCACAATAAACATAATTTTAACTAACACATTCATGTCCCTTTGTATATTAATTTCTAATTCTATTAGCATTCAAATTTCTTTAGCGCACGCTTTTTTATGGCTCATTGACTGCACCGGGTATGTATCATTCACTGTTGTTTTGAGTTTGAAATGAATCATTACTCGAGAATGAGTCACACGATTCTCATTCATTTGATTCAGAAACTAAATCATTACCCGAGAACGAGGCACGCGTTTCTGTTTCATTTAATCTGTGAACTGCATCTTTTCCCAAGCACAAGGAACATAATTCTCTTTCTCTTGATTCATGAACTGAATCATTACTGGAGAATGAGGTGCATAATTCTCACTTATGTGAGTCACAAACTGAATAATTACCCGAGAACGAGGCACATACTTCTCATTCATTTGATCTGTGAACTGCATCTTTTCCCAAGCACAAGAACACAATTCTCATCTGCTTGGTTCATGACATTAATCATTACCCGAGAATGAGGTGTATGATTCTCACTCATTTCATTTGAAAACTGAATCATTACCTGAGAATGAGGCACACGATTCTCGTTTATGTGATTTGTGAACTGAATGATTACCTATGAACAAGCTTGCGCAACTTCCCTTCAAGTATGATTCTCTAACATATTGTCTTTTTTTAACTATGTTTTCACACTACCGTATATTCTCACATATAAGTCGGGTCTTGATACCCGAAAAATTGATCATAAAATCAGACCCTGACTTATACGTCCGTTCAAAAATGCAACACTTACAATTTTTTTTTTTTACTAGGGGGTTCTGCCTCCTGCTCACTTCCAGGGTTTGGTTAACCGGATATACAATTTTAAGAGATTGTTATTTTCATGGTAATTGTTACATATGCATTATTTTCACTTTTACCTTAAAACCTTAGTAAAACAATATTTGGAATTCACTTTTCTTCAAGATTGCATTGAATTTTGATTCCGTGTTTGGACTTACATCATGACAACACAATATATAACTACCCGTGAGTGAATATCGTTTCTTTATCTCTAATAAATAAAATCTATCTATCTATCTATCTATCTATCTATCTATCTATCTATCTATCTATCTATCTATCTATCTATCTATCTATCTATCTATCATATAGAGCTTTTCATATCTATCTATCCACCTATAATATAGTGCCTTTCATATCTATCTATCTATCTATCTATCATATAGAGCTTTTCATATCTATCTATCCACCTATAATATAGTGCCTTTCATATCTATCTATCTATCTATCTATCTATCATATAGAGCTTTTCATATCTATCTATCCACCTATAATATAGTGCCTTTCATATCTATCTATCTATCTATCTATCTATAATATAGTGCCTTTCATATCTATCTATCATATAGTGCCTTTCATATCTATCTATCTATCTATCATATAGTGCCTTTCATATCTATCTATCTATCTATCCACCTATAATATAGTGCCTTTCATATCTATCTATCTATCTATCCACCTATAATATAGTGCCTTTCATATCTATCTATCTATCTATCTATCTATCATATAGTGCCTTTCATATCTATCTATCCACCTATAATATAGTGCCTTTCATATCTATCTATCTATCTATCATATAGTGCCTTTCATATCTATCTATCTATCTATCTATCTATCTATCTATCTATCTATCATATAGTGCCTTTCATATCTATCTATCTATCTATCTATCATATAGAGCTTTTCATATCTATCTATCCACCTATAATATAGTGCCTTTCATATCTATCTATCTATCTATCTATCTATCATATAGTGCCTTTCATATCTATCTATCTATTTATCATATAGTGACTTTCATATCTATCTATCTATCTATCATATAGTGCCTTTCATATCTATCTATCTATCTATCTATCTATCTATCTATCATATAGAGCTTTTCATATCTATCTATCCACCTATAATATAGTGCCTTTCATATCTATCTATCTATCTATCTATCTATCTATCTATCTATCTATCATATAGTGCCTTTCATATCTATCTATCTATCATATAGTGCCTTTCATATCTATCTATCTATCTATCTATCTATCATATAGAGCTTTTCATATCTATCTATCCACCTATAATATAGTGCCTTTCATATCTATCTATCTATCTATCATATAGTGCCTTTCATATCTATCTATCTATCTATCTATCTATTTATCATATAGTGACTTTCATATCTATCTATCTATCATATAGTGCCTTTCATATCTATCTATCTATCTATCATATAGCACCTTTCATATCTATCTATCATATAGCGCCTTTCATATCTATCTATCCACCTATAATATAGTGCCTTTCATATCTATCTATCTATCTATCTATCTATTTCCATTCACGTTTTCTATTTCCATTCACGTTTGATTCTCTAACATGTCATACAATAGTGAATAGTCAGTTTTTTTATTACGCAGTTATACAATATATAAAGCATTTAAGCGTCCGCACAGTGATTACTGCTGTGGCCAGTGTCCTACTTTCAAATCCCGTGTGCCATTGTTGTCAAGGCCATTTTAAGACCCCCCCAGGCCCCAGGGCGTCAAAGCACAAAGGCCCCCACTCACCTCATGTCACTACCCCACTAGGCACATGCATGTACTCACACATTAGGAAAGTCACATATGTTTATAATAAATCAGGTACAGTGATCGAAGTGCAAAAAAAAAAAAATTCAAAACATGACATTGGGTCCACTTCACTTTCTCTTTTCTTTTTTTCTCATCTGCATATTACAATGAATGTAATAAACAGACCTGCCAATGATTTCTGTAAATGGTGCTCTTCATTTAAAGCTGTGAAATCTTTTGCTTGAATGCCTACTGTGACACCTAAGAAGGCTGAGTCCGTTTTTCACTAGAACTGGATACGTCCAGCCTTACTGCCTTGTCATTTTGAGTAAAGTCGTTCTGAGTTGACCGAGTTATAGCAACATTCCCTAAGACTGTGTGTTTAAGTGTGTAAGGGGTGGGGGGACACAGGAGTTAGATGGCTGCCACAGTTTTTTTTTCAGAGTAGACCCCCGTCTCGCCTCTCTCATTCTCCCGTTTCTCTGTCTGGCTTATCCACTTATCTCTTGGGCGCCCTTTACATTGTGACCGTATTTGCTTCTGTTCAGATGACATCTGGCTGCGATTCCTCTTCTCTTGTCTTCTCTCTCACTATACAGAAGCACTACAAGGTGCCCCTCGAGAGGTTTCTATTTGATCTCCTAATGGGACCGATCTGCCGAAAATCTAAAGCACGTTTGAATTATTGCGTTTCTTTTTCCAATTTCCGCTCACACCAATTTGGCTTGAGTGAAACGTCAAAGAGATAATGCAGCAGTGAGGGGGAGAAAAGCAAAGCAGCCGACTGTTTTGACGAGCTGCAGAAGCCTCTGAGACGGAACAGCCGCGAGCCCTCCTCGTGTCGCTCCAGTGCTTCGTACGTCCATTTATTAGCGACGCTGGTGAGAAATGTCGGCAGTGGCGTACCTGAACAAACACTCCTGCTAATAAAACTCGTTTTGTTTTGATCTGAGTGAGGCGTAACTTAAATCCAGGGTTCATTACACCGAGTGCTTGTCAGAGTCTTTAAAACTGCACCCATGTTATGTTTGGAGTCAGGCCACCGATTACATTTTAATGGTACAATTGTGAAAAATAAAGAAGAAAAATGTGTTTTTAAAATTCACTCAGATCCCCGTTAAGCCGAGTGAGACACGAACTGCAGAGATTTGAAGTCTGATGTGAGCACCAGAGGAGGTTTACACGTAAAGTTCAAGGCGCGATGACAAGCTGCGCTGTTACTATCAATAAAATGGCATCTGAATTCTTCTTCTTTCCTAGCATTTGTCTTGCGCCAACGCAAGGGTCCGCTACTTTTCGATGCCCCCCCCTTCTTCCGATCTAGGGCGTCTTCCGGGTCGACGTCAATCTGTCGCATGTCCTCCTTGATTCTGTGGAGCCATCGCTTTTTGGGTCTTCTACCTGGTTGCTTGCCATCTGGGCTGAGTCGAAGGTCGATCTTGGCCACAGTCTCTCCTTCGCTACACGGGACACGTCCATACCACGTCAATAGAGCCTCTCGCATCTTCTCGGTGATCGGTGCCATTCCCATTCATCTCCTAATATTCCATGTTCATGGCATGATCCCACCTCGTGAGTCCGAGAGACCATCGGAAGCATCTTCATCATCTTCGGAAGCCAATTCTTCTTCTTGTGCCGTGGCTGGCCAGCATTCAACGCCGTAGAGGGCCACTGGTCGAACGACGGCGTCTGAATACTTCATTGAATTTACAGTCTTTGGACCCCTTCAATTTTTTCACATTTTGTTCAGTTTTAGCCTTGTGCTTAATTAATTTTTCCCCTCTTCACGCCGCCCAATACCTCAGAAAGACAAAGTGAAAAGCTGAAAATTCCTCCATTAACATCATTTGTCACATTAAAAATCTTCTTGTATGTGCAGCACAATTAACAGCAAAGCGCTGAGCTGAACACCTAATAAAGCTGTAAGAGGGCAGAGCGTCATCCTACCTTACACCACTTCAAAAAAACATCACAAAATAATAATAATAAAAATTAATAGTTCTGGGCGGCACGGTGGCGCAGTGGGTAGCGCTGCTGCCTCGCATTTGGGAGACCTGGGTTTCCCCAGGCATCTGTGTCTGTGTGGGTTTCCTCCGGGCGTCTCCGGTTTCCTCCCACAGTCCAAAGACATGCTGGTTTGGTGGATTGCCGATTCTAAATTGGCCCTAGTGTGTGCTTGGTATTTGTGTGTGTCCTGCGGTGGGTTGGCACCCTGCACAGGATTGGTTCCTGCCTTGTACCCTGTGTTGGCTGGGATTGGCTCCAGCAGACCCCTGTGTTCGGATTCAGCGGGTTGGAAAATGGATGGATGGATTAATAATTCTTTGCATCTATATAGCGCTTTTCTCACTACTCAAAGTGCTCAGCAATTGCAGGTTAAGGGCCTTGCTGAAGGGCCCAACAGAGCAGAGTCCCTTTTGGCATTTATGGGATTCGAACTGGCAACCTTCCGATTGCCAGTGCAGATCCCTAGCCTCAGAGCCACCACTCCACCCTAATATAATATTTTTATTATTATATTTATTATATAATATATAATATTATTATTATAATTATAATAATAATAATAATTCATTACATTTATATAGTGCTTTTCTCAGTACTCAAAGCGCTATCCACACAGGATAAGGAAAATCACTTAGACATGCATGCTGTCATTTCATGTTCAGATCTTGGTTTGGCTTTACACAAAGTCACATGTTGATGGTGAAAGCCTTCCCGGGTCCAGAATGTTAAGTGCAGTGTGAGTGCAGGGGAGTAGGGAGTGGGGACAATTGTGTCCTATAGGGTGAGTACACCCTTAATTTCCACTGATGTCCTCAAGGATGTGATTCACCCTTAAGCTGAAAGAATGTTGCTGGATCTGCTTTATAGATAGATAGATAGATAGATAGATAGATAGATAGATAGATAGATAGATAGATAGATAGATAGATAGATAGATAGATAGATAGATAGATAGATAGATAGATAGAAAAGGCACTATATAATAGATAGATAGATAGATAGATAGATAGATAGATAGATAGATAGATAGATAGATAGATAGATAGATAGATAGATAGATAGATAGATAGAAAAGGCACTATATAATAGATAGATAGATAGATAGATAGATAGATAGATAGATAGATAGATAGATAGATAGATAGATAGAAAGGGCACTATATAATAGATAGATAGATAGATAGATAGATAGATAGATAGATAGATAGATAGATAGATAGATAGATAGATAGATAGATAGAAAAGGCACTATATATAATAGATAGATAGATAGATAGATAGATAGATAGATAGATAGATAGATAGATAGATAGATAGATAGATAGAAAAGGCACTATATAATAGATAGATAGATAGATAGATAGATAGATAGATAGATAGATAGATAGATAGATAGATAGATAGAAAGGGCACTATATAATAGATAGATAGATAGATAGATAGATAGATAGATAGATAGATAGATAGATAGATAGATAGATAGATAGATAGATAGATAGATAGATAGATAGATAGATAGATAGATAGATAGATAGATAGATAGATAGATACTTTATTAATCCCAAGGGGAAATTCACATACTCCAGCAGCAGCATACTGATACAAAAAACAATATTAAATTAAAGAGTAATAAAAACACAGGTATAACAGACAATAACTTTGTATAATGTTAACGTTTACCCCCCTGGGTGGAATTGAAGAGTCGCATAGTGTGGTGGAGGAACGATCTCCTCAGTCTGTCAGTGGAGCAGGACGGTGACAGCAGTCTGTCGCTGAAGCTGCTCCTCTGTCTGGAGATGATCCTGTTCAGTGGATGCAGTGGATTCTCCATGATTGATAGGAGTCTGCTCAGTGCCCGTCACTCTGCCACGGATGTCAAACTGTCCAGCTCCATGTCAACAATATAGCCTGCCTTCCTCACCAGTTTGTCCAAGTGTGAGGCGTCCTTCTTCTTTATGCTGCCTTCCCAGCACACCACTGCATAGAAGAGGGCGCTCACCACAAACGTCTGATAGAACATCTGCAGCATCTTATTGTAGATGTTGAAGGACGCCAGCCTTCTAAGGAAGTATAGTCGGCTCTGTCCTCTCTTGCACAGAGCATCAGTATTGGCAGTCCCGTCTAATTTATCATCCAGCTGCACTCCCAGGTATTTATTGGTCTGCACCCTCTGCACACAGTCACCTCTGATGATCACGGGGTCCATTAGGGGTCTGGGCCTCCTAAAATCCACCACCAGCTCTTTGGTTTTGCTGGTGTTCAGTTGTAGGTGGTTTGAGTCGCACCATTTAACAAAGTCCTGGATTAGGTCCCTATACTCCTCCTCCTGCCCACTCCTGATGCAGCAGTGTCATCAGCAAACTTTTGCACGTGGCAGGACTCCGAGTTGTATTGGAAGTCCTATGTATATTATCAACGCCTCTGAAGATTTTAAATACCTGAGTGAGATCCCCACGCAGTCTCCTCTGGTTTAATCCCCTGAGTCTGCCACAGTAGGACACATCCTCAAGCTCTGAGATGCACTCTGTTGCTCTCCTCTGCACAGCTTCAAGTGCTGCTATGTCTTTCTTGTATTGTGGTACCTGCTTCTTCAATGGCACTTTATGTTTTTTTACTGGGCTGCGTGATTCCTCATAGAACTATCTCTTGACAAAACACAATTTCATTCTGGGGCAGGTACTTTGCACATGATGTTAGTTGTTTGTTCTTTGAAAAACGTCCTAATATGTTATCACAAAGATGAGTCATCATGAAGGTTTGGGGCAGCCACCCGTCTATTATTTCCAGGCTGCAAAATTGAGCAGAGATGTTCACAGGTTTGAGTCCAAACTAGCACTGATAGTAAGGAGGTAAGATGGCGGCTTTAAAGGCCGGTTAAGGAAATGACATCATCAGATCCGGAACCGGAAGTGACGCCGTCTGGACCGGATGGGCCATCACCATTGGCGCCGGAACCGGAAGTGACATCATCAGTGGCACCAGAACCCTGCGGGATTTCCCATGAATGGTCTGCAAAAGACTGAGAGAGACAGTCAGTGCTCCCCGCCACCCCCTGGTCTGGCGTGGAATTACTAGCATTTAGGCCAGGGGTGGCAAACTCCAGGCCTCGAGTGCCGCAGTGGCTGCAGGTTTTCATTCTTACCATCTGCTTAATTAGTGACCAGTTTTTGCTGCTGATTACTTCTTTTAATTAACTTGACTCAGGCCCCATAGTTGTTTCTTTATCTTTAATTAGCAGCCAAACAATAATGAGACACAAAACAAGAAACCACATGACCAGCTCCCCTGTGCCCATTACACAATATCTGAAAATAAAGAGAGGTGATGGTCTCAATAAGGTTGATCTCTCAGGTCACCAAAACATTTTGACAATGTTCTTAAACAGAAAATCAACAGTTTTAGAAATGTCTGCTGTGGCGGAATGAGAGCAGCAACAAGCCATGGAATTAAATAACAGGTTTAATTAACAGCAAGAATCGGCTTCTCATTAAGAAACTGGTTGGAGTTTGAAATCCCAGTTTAGCTGATCATCTGTTAGCTCGTTTCACATCTCATTTCTTCTTGGCTGTCATTTAATGAAGAAAGGAATCAATTCAGAGGGCTGAACTCTTCTAACAGGGCTATTAAAGTGATGGGGAAAAAGTTAATTAGCAGTGAAAACGGGTCACTGATTAAGAAAAGGTTAGAATGAAAACCTGTAGCCACTGCGGCCCTCCAGGCCCGGAGTTCGCCACCCCTGATTTAGGCCCTTCGGCTGTCTCCCAATCGCACGTGTGTGACAACGTAGATAAAGAAAAACCTGAAATCTTCAATGCATGGTGATCTACCTAACAGGACACTAACAGATTAAGAAATCTTCGACTTACTCTGTGTTACTGTAAGCAGCAAGAGTCCTTTAAAGTCAGGGCCTGCTGGGAGTTCACAAATCTGTTACCATCAATTCATCAGGTTTTACTATATGGAGCTGGTTATGGAGCTAAAGCAATAAAGGTTCTTTGTAGAACCTTCATGTAGAGGAGTCTTTTCGGCACCAAAAATGGCTTCCTTATGGCATCAACTCTGAACAACCAGTCCCGCACCTTTATTTTTAAGAGTGTAGGGTCATTGTCCTGTTTCTGGGTGAAACTTCAGCGCTCAACCCTCTCTATTCTCCACTACCAGGGCCGTCTTAATGGCATTATAGGCCCCCGGGCAAAGCAGTGCACATGGGGCCCCTACCTACACATCCACTCAGCAAATCAGTTAGATTAGCATGGGGCCTCCAGGCAACTGCCCAGCGTGCCCATACCAAGACTCCACTACCCCTCTGTTCTACCACTACCTGTTTTGAATGGTCTTGCACACATGATGGGCGGTGTCTGGTTTCCTCCAGATATGATGCCAGTCTTGGTTTAATCAGACCAGAGAATCTTGTTTCTCACAGTCTGAGTGTCCTTTAGGTGCCAAACTCCAAGTAGACAGCCATGTGTCTTTTACTGAGGAAAAGCTTCTATCTGACCTCTCTGTCATAAAGCCCAGGGGCCTCATGTATAACGCCGTGCGTAGAACTCACACTATAACATGGCGTAAGCACAAAAGTGGGAATGTGCGTACGCACAGAAAGATCCAGATGCAGGAATCTGTGCGCACGCAAACTTTCACGTTCTTCCACTACATAAACGTGATCAGCATGAAAAGTAACGCACGTGCACACGCCTTCTGTCCCGCCCCAACTCCTCCCAGAATTACGCCTCTTTGAATATGCAAATCAATATAAATAGCCTTCTGAGAAAAGACAATGGGAAAAGCACAGGGGAAATATAAGAATATCAGCGAATACCAAGTGGAGGCAAAGGAAAAACGTACTATTTGTTGGTTTAAACAGTGATATAATCAACAAAAGGAAGCTGATCGAGTGACAGAGTGTCGGAGAAACTCGAAAGATCCAAGTTCACAAAGTCGCACAGTGCTCAAAATAAAACAAGAAGTCACATATCAAAGTTGCTGTGAAAAGGCGAGTCGTAGCCCACCGTCTGAGTGTCATATGAAAGCTTATTAGGGTACAGACAAAAAAAATAGGCACACAGTGGGAAAAAAGCACGAAATGTCAACTTTAATCTCGAAATTTCCACTTTAATCACGTAGTTTATTTTGCCATTAAAGTAGAACATCATAAACTTCGTTCGTTAAATTCGTTTACTAGTTTCTCAAATCCCATCGTAATAGCACATTAAATGCTCTGTTCTGTATTTGATCTTCTTTGTGCTCTGTGTGTGAATCACTACGTGCTTCCGTTCTTTCTCTTTCTCTGACAGGACACAGAATGCATTACATTCGTGATATTACAGCTCTCTGAATAATTAAAATACTGAGATGTATACGTGATATCTTTTTCATGATGATAGGAGTTAAAGCATGTTATTAAACATGGGAACACGGTGGCGCAGTGATTGTTCATATCTCACGCAAGAGGCTTGCTGCGCCGTATGTGACCTTCGATGAAATAATTTATTACAGAAGTACTGTTTCTTTCAAACGTACTAACCTCCAATTCCTGTCTATACTTTTCTTTCTCCAATTGCCACACAATCAGCTCTGTAATAGACGTGAAGCCATTTGTAAGCTTAGAACGCCGATTCTTCAAAACTTTTAAGGAACATTGAAATATCTTCGTAGTACATGTTTAATTATTCTATTCGTCTATCCTTCCAGTGTCGCGTCAGCACCAGCAAGAATACAGCGCAAGGCAGGAACAATTACTGAACTAGCTATACGCTGCGGCACCGTGTCCTCACATGTTTAATTATTAACAATACAGATTATTTAAATGAAGTTAAAGTTTTATCTGTATACTATAAGTGACATGTTTTGCTGCATTTCATCTTAAAAATGATATTGTCATCATCATGTAAATACGCACTTTATAAAGTGGCGCAGGTTGTGTAATATTATAACTGTAGTGCAAGTTTACAGTGAGGTGATTGTACTTATAAGTCCAAACAGTTCTACAAGGAGCACTTGATGGACTGATTGAGTGCGTTTAGAGTTCTTGGGATGAAACTTTTTCTAAACCGCGAGGTCTGTACAGGAAAGTCTCTAAAGCGTTTTGCCGTGGTTGAGGTAGTGTGTACTTGAAACTGTATACCGATAATTCTCTTTCCAATAAGCTACTGCTGTGATTCCCACTCAGATACAGTGATATAAATACTCCAAGTGGTGCTGTGAGAGTAATATGGAAAAAGATGATCTGCTGTGGCAACACCTAACGGGAGCAGCTGAAAGAAGAAGAAGATGAAGTGAGAGTAACAACGCTAAAGCAGTTCTGGTATTTGGAATACTATGGCTATTCCCTGGACCATTATATTGCTGCAGGTTAATTACAATCAGATGCATTAGACTAATAAACAATATGCAGTTAATTTCAGTGTATTTATAAAGCCGCGTCAGGAATGTGGAGCTAAGAAAGAAAGGATGAGCACACAGGAACAGTAGCACTGCTTTGACGCTGGGTGCCGCCAGTCTGCAAAACCGAGCGGAGAAATTGCGTACGCCAAGGCGTGGCTTTACGCCAAGTTTAGGTTTTATACATCGCGATTTGAGCGTGGAAACGGGAGTACGCAACATTTCTGTGCGTACGCACCGTTTATACATGAGGCCCCAGATCAGTGGATCTTTGCAGTGATGGTTTCCCCCAGCTCAGGTAGAATGGCCATCAGGTTTTTGGTCACCTCTCTTTTTAAGGTCCTTTTCTCCTCTGATTGCTCAGTTTCATTGGTGGTCAAGTCTAGGAAGACTTGTGGTTGTTCCAAATTTCTTCCTTTTAAGAATCATGAAGGTCATTATGCTTTTGGAAAACTTCAACGCCACGGGATTCTTTGTAGCCTTCCCCTGTATCTTGAATCCTGTCTCCGAGCTCTGCAGGTTGTTCCTTCAACCTCATGGCGTGGTTTTTGCTCATCTGTGGGATCTTCTGTTGTCAGATGTGTGCCTTTCCTAGCCGCCTGCAATAAGATGGATGCACTACATGCTGGACTCCAAACATCAATGATGATCAATAGAATGAGATGCACCAGAGCCAACTTTCACGTGTCATAGCAAAGAGTCGGAATACTCGTGTCAATAGGATATTTCAGGCTTTCTTTTTTGCTTTTTCATTATTATTGTTTTTAATGAATTTGCAAATATTTCTAAAATTCTGATTTCACTTTTCTCCTCTCTGATATTGAGTGTTACTTGATTTTAGCACAGGGCGGCACGGTGGCGCAGTGGTGGTGCTGCTGCCTCACAGTAAGGAGACTTGGGTTTGCTTCCCGGGTCCTCCCTGCGTGGAGTTTGCATGTTCTCCCCGTGTCTGCGTGGGTTTCCTCCCACCGTCCAAAGACGTGCAGGTTAGGTGCATTGGTGATCCCAAATTGTCCCTAGTGCAGTGGTTGTCAAACTGTGGGGCGGGCCCCCCTAGGGGTAACAAAAAGGGGGGCGTGAAGATGTGTAAAAAAGAAAACAAGAATCGAAAATATGAAAAATACATCTATTGAAACCAAAACAAATTAACTTAAACTACACTCTGATACTAGAAAAATAAATACAGAGTTAGATAGATGTCGATAAAAGTTAAGCAGGTATAATAAAATATGCATCTATGATATATCATTAATTAAAAAAGAACAAATTGGTATTAGTGGGTTCCTTTCAAAAAAACGTTAGGGGGGAGCAATTAAAACTGTTATGAAAACTGGGGTCGCAAATACTTAAAGGTTGAGAAACGCTGCCTTAGCGTGTGCTTGGTGTGTGTGTGTGTGTGTGCCCTGCGGTGGGCTGGCGCTGCCTGGGGTCTGTTTCCTGCTTTGCGCCCTGTGTTGGCTGTGAGTGGCTCCAGCAGACCCCCATGACCCTGTAGTTAGGATATAGCGGGTTGGATAATGGATGGATGATTTTATCACAAAGCTGCAACATAGCAAAATGTGTAAAAAGTGAGGAGGCCTATAACTTTCTGAGTCTTCTTTATCTGTAGTACTAGGGTGTTGTACCGTATTAGCCATTATGAATGTAGAGAAAAGCCAAGCAAAATGACACCTTTTATTGGCTAACTAGAAAGATTACAATATGCAAGCTTTCGAGACAACTCAGGCCCCTTCTTCAGGCAAGATGAGTCTTCTTAATATTTTAGGACACTCAGCTGCAGAAGTTCAGCGGGATTAGCTTTCACCCTTATTTTCAGTTTCCCCGGTCACTATGGCGTCTGCACGTGCTCTTCATGTCCGCAGGGAGTTCGTTGTTTCTCTGAGCTCCGATTTCGTCCCTCATCCTAAGGCTTATTTGTTCATTTGCAGCGCATCCGGGTTCTCATCACTCGAGCGGCGCTCACTTCACGGCGTGTCCCCGCGGGGCTCATGGACGCGCACTCGCTTCATACTCCTTTAGAGAAGTCCACCCGCTCAAAGAAGTAATCTGCCTTTTGATTGCAAGGGGGTCTTGTTCCATTTGAGCCCCGCTGCCGCAGCTCTAAGCTAACTCGCTATGAACGAGTGTGGGTGTAAGCGTGGGATATGTTCAAAAGTGAACTGAGAACCATAGGCGGAGTTTAATGGGACGCATGTCCCCCAACGGACGCACTATGTTACTACAATCGATATCCAATAAAGGGTTGTTTATTTCCTCAGAAGTTTATATTTCAGTTTTCATGGAACAGTTAAGGCAAATATTTTGATAACCAGTGAACATGGTAATTAAATCCATCCTAAGCAGCTCTCACGTACTCCTCGCCTGTTCTTAAAACAGAGAAACATTCTGCACTACATAAATTACGGACTAGTTTACCGTTTCAGATTTAGCTTAAGAGAAGACATTTCAACTTGCATACTTTAAATTCAGCATTTTCCTCTTTTATGTGTAAAACAGCCGCTCCTGTCGGCTATAACTATATATATATATATACTATATATATATATATATATATATATATATATATATATATATATATATATATATATATATATATATGCTACACCGATCCCTCTCTCACTTGGACAGAGGTAGTGGTGCTGTAAGAATTATGTTTCTAGACTTCTCTAGCGCCTTCAACACAATCCAACCTCTGCTCCTTAGGGACAAGCTGACAGAGATGGGAGTAGATTCATACCTAGTGGCATGGATCGTGGACTATCTTAAAGACAGACCTCAGTATGTGCGTCTTGGGAACTGCAGGTCTGACATTGTGGTCAGCAACACAGGAGCGCCACAGGGGACTGTACTTTCTCCGGTCCTGTTCAGCCTATATACATCGGACTTCCAATACAACTCGGAGTCCTGCCATGTGCAAAAGTTCGCTGATGACACTGCTATCGTGGGCTGCATTAGGAATGGGCAGGAGGAGGAGTATAGGGACCTAATCAATGACTTTGTTAAATGGTGCGACTCAAACCACCTACACCTGAACACCAGCAAAACCAAAGAGCTGGTGGTGGATTTTAGGAGGCCCAGACCCCTCATAGACCCAGTGATAATAAAGTATCTATCTATCTATCTATCTATCTATCTATCTATCTATCTATCTATCTATCTATCTATCTATCTATCTATCTATCTATCTATCTATAACAGATCCTCAAGTCGCTTTTTAAATGACCGCCAAGTGGCGCGCGTGCGTGTGTTCGCGTGTCCGCGCCTTAAGTGCCACAGGCAGCAAAACGCAGACACACGTCACGCACACCTCGTGACAAAATATTCAATAAACAAAAATCTTTTGATGAAGTGAATAAAGGAGTGGCACAGTGGGTAGCGCTGCTGCCTCGCAGTTAGGAGACCTGGGTTCGCTTCCCTAAGTGGAGTTTGCATGTTCTCCCCATATCTACATGGGTTTCCTCCCACAGTCCAAAGACATGCAGGTTAGGTGCATGGGCGATTCTAAATTGTCCCTAGTGTG
The DNA here is from genome assembly GCF_900747795.2 of Erpetoichthys calabaricus. Lineage (NCBI taxonomy): Eukaryota > Metazoa > Chordata > Cladistia > Polypteriformes > Polypteridae > Erpetoichthys > Erpetoichthys calabaricus. The sequence goes on along the minus strand of NC_041405.2, from coordinate 148,805,283 downwards.
TGCTCGGTGTGTGTGGCACCCTGCCTGGGGTTTGTTCCTGCATGGCGCCCTGTGTTGGCTGGGACTGGCTCCAGCAGACCCCCGTGACCCTGTAGTTAGCATATAGCGGGTTGGATAATGGATGGATGAAGTGAATAAAAAATTTTAAACGCTTCAACTTTCCATCAATCCATCCATTTCCTAAACTCACAGAGCAGGAACGCAGGGAAACTCATCGGGCACAAGGCAGGAACATTATCTGGACGGGACGACTGCACATTGTAGGATGAACACACATACAAACAGACACACACATTAGGGGCCACTTTAGCGACGCCAATACTCCTAACCAACATGTCTTTTAAAACAGTTAGCCGAATCCCAAATCACCTCACGCCATGCATACATTTTTCTAAGTTGTTTGAAAAATAAGAACGTGTTTATTTTATTGCAAGTACAATAAGCGGGCATTTCAGTATCGTTTAAGGAACTTGTGCACTTTTCCATATTTTAGAGTTTTCAAACTGTTATTGTGAGATTTAAGTAACATTGTAACTTTATATTACAGACAATTTATGGTTTGTGTGTACATTCTCAAAAAATCTGGTTTTTTAATGGCACTTTAAGGGTCTTTACTGTGTTGTGTGGTTCCTTATAGAACTCTCGCTTCACAAAGCACCATTTCATTCTGGGACGGGTTCTCTGCATATATGAAGTTGGTTGCCTCTTTGTACTTTGAAAAACTTTTTAATGTGTGGAAAAATCTGAAATCTTTAATGTATGGTAGGCTATCTAGCATGGACACTAACAGATTAAGGAAACCAGAACTTAGCCCGTGTCATTGTAAGGAGTAAAGAGTCTTTTCAAAATCAGGACCCACTGGAACTTTACAAATCTCTTAACATCTATTCATGATTATGCAGTACAGTATGGAGTACACCAGCGCCAACCCGACCCAGACTGACAACGGAGGCACTTGAAAACTAAATAAAAGGATTTATTTTTCTTCACCCCCGTGTCCCACAGGCAGTACACAGTCCCCAAAACACACACAAGCAAAGCACCAACAAAAATAGAAAATCTTCCTTCGCCACCACTCCTCCAGGCAAGCGTTGTTGTTGTTGTTGTTGTTGTTGTTGTTGTTGTTGTCGTCGTCGTCGTCGTCGTCCTCCCGACTCTGGCTCCTGGAGTGGTGGCTGCTGGCCCCTTTTATAGCCCACCCAGAAGTGCTTCAGGTGATAATTAACCTAATTAAAGCTGCACTTCCAGATGTGACTGCGTTACCACCCACACGGGCTCAGGAAGCCCTGCAGCCCCCCCCTAGTGGTGGCCACGGATCCCAATAGCGATGAGCTCCAGTGGAATACAATTGTGGCCCCCATGCAACCCAGGGGGCTGTCACCAAGTGTTCCGGGGGAAGTAGTATGCATTCCATGGCAGATCCAGTGTCAAAGGGGTGTCCCGGCCGTCCACCACAGGAGAATGTTATGCATCTAAATAAATAAATGGTCTTTCTGGAACTTTCATGTGGCCAGGTCTTTTTGGAAATCATAGTGGTCCCCCTATGACAATAACTCTGAAAAACTACTCTGCCACCTTTATTTTAAGGGTGCTGGGATATGATGTAAATATGGAGCAGTACAGCTGTGGCTCAAATAATGAAGGTTTTTTTTTTTTTATGGTTTGTCTACCCCATGCTGGCAACCAGTCTGGAAATGGGTCTGTGGCCCAAACTGTCAAGACTGAATGAAGCAACAATTTGGGTGATTGCGCCACCTAGTGATGAGAATACTATGAGCACTAGAATTGCTTCTTAAGCAATTTTTTACTCTTTTTATCATTAAATGATTTTATTTAAACTTGACACCTGTCTGTTTTGTTTGTCTGGTCAAATCTTGCAACTGATTTTAAACCCACTTTTGGCGAAGCCAATGTCTTCAAATTTTGCATATGTGTTCAGTATCGATGACAATACAATAATCCATCAAAACCGAAGCAATTACGTAAAAACATTTCACCGTAATCAATGTTTATGTGATTCCAACTAACACACTCTACATAAGAAGCATCACCAGGATGCACTGGGACGCATCATCAGTGATGTATCCTGAAGTCATCGGGTGTTTCGGGTCTCGCAATATCACACGCCCTTGCTCAGGCGACCCAGCCGGGGTTGATCAGTCCCCAACTTGCATCCCAGTAGCGATCCACGGATCAGACCTCTTTATCAGCATAACAATGGTGGAGAGAGAATATAGTGACTTATAGGAGCATACAAGTGAGAGACCCTTCGGATTGCCCCCATTTGCCTCTTCCAGTGAGTGGAGCGGATGGATACGCCTGCCGACTTTACTTGTTTACTCTTGCGAAGGAGAAGCCTTGATGATCACGGCGAGGAAGGATTGCCGCAAGCTTGCCATTCTGTCGTCAATATTTTTATTTTTTGCAGCAACCGAATGCTAATCCCATAATAGCCTGAACAGAAAAATAGAGAGCAAAAAATATATTTTTTAGTATTCAAATAATTCTGGAAAGAAGATATATTATGTAATACTTTAAGGAAGTTTCCCGTTCATTAAAAACGATTAAAGAAAAATTATTTGCAAAATATTCAAATAAAATTTTTTTTTTAAGTAAAACAATTTTATTTACTTTGGTTAAAAATGCAGTAAAAAGCAAAAATATTTTTTTCTTTAACTACAGTTTTCTTGGTTGTATGTGACTACAGTGATCCCTTGCTATATCGCGCTTCGCCTTTCGCGGCTTCACTCTATCGCGGATTTTATATGTAAGCATATTTAAATATATATCGCGGATTTTATATGTAAGCATATTTAAATACAACAACAACAACATTTATTTATATAGCACATTTTCATACAAAAAGTAGCTCAAAGTGCTTTACATAATGAAGAAAAGAAGAATAAAAGACAAATAAGAAATTAAAATAAGACAACATTAGTTAACATAGAAAGGAGTAAGGTCCGATGGCCAGGGTGGACAGAAAAAACAAAAAAAAACTCCAGGAGGCTGGAGAAAAAAATAAAATCTGTAGGGGTTCCAGGCCACGAGACCACCCAGTCCCCTTTGGGCATTCTACCTAACATAAATGAAATAGTCCTCTTTGTAGTTAGGGTTCTCACGGAGTCACTTGATGCTGATGGTTATACAGACTTCTGGCTTTTAATCCATCCATCATTGTTGGAACATCATGGTGCTTTGGGTAGATGGTGGTGGCACAAGCCACCACCAATAGGACACCGGAAAAGAAAACAGAAGAGAGAGTAGGGGTTAGTACAAATTTTGAATGAATAGTTATTATAATGAATTGGATATACAGAGTGTCAGGATTAAATTACAGTGAAATTATGAGAAGGCCATGTTAAAGTAATGTGTTTTCAGCAGTTTTTTAAAGTGCTCCACTGTATTAGCCTGGCGAATTCCTACTGGCAGGCTATTCCAGATTTTAGGTGCATAACAGCAGAAGGCCGCCTCACCACTTCTTTTAAGTTTTGCTCTTGGAATTCTAAGGAGACACTCAGTTGAGGATCTGAGGTTGCGATTTGGAATATAAGGTGTCAGACATTCCGATATATAAGACGGGGCGAGATTATTTAAAGCTTTATAAACCATAAGCAGAATTTTAAAGTCAATTCTGAATGACACAGGTAACCAGTGTAGTGACATCAAAACTGGAGAAATGTGTTCGGATTTTCTTTTCCTGGTAAGGATTCTAGCAGCTGCATTCTGCACTAACTGCAAACGATTGATGTCTTTTTTGGGTAGTCCTGAGAGGAGTGCATTACAGTAATCTAGCCGACTAAAGACAAACGCATGAACTAATTTCTCTGCATCTTTCGATGATATAAGAGGTCTAACTTTTGCTATGTTCCTTAGGTGAAAAAATGCTGTCCTAGTGATTTTATTAATATGCGATTTAAAATTCAGATTACAATCAACGGTTACCCCTAAGCTTTTTACCTCCGATTTGACTTTTAATCCTAATGCATCCAGTTTATTTCTAATAGCCTCATTGTATCCATTATTGCCAATCACTAAGATTTCGGTTTTTTCTTTATTTAATTTGAGAAAGTTACTATTCATCCATTCTGAGATACAGGTTAGACATTGTGTTAGCGAATCAAGAGATTTGGGGTCATCAGGTGCTATTGATAAATACAGCTGTGTGTCATCAGCATAGCTGTGGTAGCTCACGTTATGTCCCGAGATAATCTGACCTAATGGAAGCATGTAGATTGAGAAGAGCAGCGGACCCAGGATAGAGCCTTGTGGAACACCATATAGAATATCATGTCTCTTTGAGTTATAATTACCACAACTAACAAAGAATTTTCTCCCTGCCAGGTAGGATTCAAACCAGTTTAAGACACTGCCAGAGAGGCCCACCCATTGACTAAGGCGATTCTTAAGAATATTATGATCAATAGTGTCAAATGCGGCACTCAAATCTAAGAGGATGAGAACAGATAAATGGCCTCTGTCTGCATTTACCCGCAAGTCATTTACTACTTTAATGAGTGCAGTTTCTGTGCTGTGATTTGTTCTAAAAAAATATATATCGCGGATTTTATATGTAAGCATATTTAAATATATATCGCAGATTTTTTGCTAGTTCGCGGATTTCTGCGGACAATGGGTCTTTTAATTTCTGGTACATGCTTCCTCAGTTGGTTTGCCCAGTTGATTTCATACAAGGGACGCTATTGGCAGATGGCTGAGAAGCTACCCAACTTACTTTTCTTTCTCTCTCTCTTGCGCTGACTTTTTCTGATCCTGACGTAGGGGGATTGAGCAGGGGGGCTGTTCACACACCTAGACAATACGGACGCTTGTCTAAAAATGCTGAAAGATTATCTTCACGTTGGCTACCTTCTGTGCAGCTGCTTCGTGAAGTGACATGCAGCACGGTGCTTCGCATACTTAAAAGCTCGAAGGGCACGTATTGATTTTTTTATCTGTCTCTCTCTCTCTCACTCTCTCTGCTCCTGACGGAGGGGGTGTGAGCTGCCGCCTTCAACAGCTTTGTGCCGCGGTGCTTCGCATACTTAAAAGCCAAACAGCCCTATTGATTTGTTTGCTTCTTTGAAGAGGAAGATATGTTTGCATTCTTTTAATTGTGAGACAGAACTGTCATCTCTGTCTTGTCATGGAGCACAGTTTAAACTTTTGAAAAAGAGACAAATGTTTGTTTGCAGTGTTTGAATAACGTTCCTGTCTCTCTACAACCTCCTGTGTTTCTGCGCAAACCTGTGACCCAAGCATGACAATATAAAAATAACCACATAAACATATGGTTTCTACTTCACGGATTTTCTTATTTCGCGGGTGGCTCTGGAACGCAACCCCCGCGATGGAGGAGGGATTACTGTAAATAAAATGGTGGGGCGCACAAAGGGTCTCCGTATACTCAGGTGCTGACCCACTGACTACTCTGTAGACGAGCATCAAGGACTTGAACTTAATGTGTGTTGATACGGGGAGCCAATATAGCGCCCCGAAGAGAAGAGTGACGTGTGCCCGTCTCAGCTGGTTGAATCCAAGATGGTCTGCTCCATTTTGGACCATCTGTAGTGGCTTGATGGCACCTGCATGGCCTTGTGCATGCAGTGAGCTGTAGAAAAATCCCGACGTGACAATCGCGCTCAGTCAGATAAGATCGGACCTTTTTTAAGATGTTAGACAGAGTGAGACTTTCTGAAAGCTGAAATGTGGCCAGAGAAAGATAGATTCTCATCAACTGCCACCCCAAGGTGGCATTACTGACTTGGAAGGTGTTGTCTGTGGCAGATTGAGCTGCAGACTACCTAGCAGGACACTAACAGATTAAGAAAACCTGAAGTTAGCCTGTGTGATTGTAGGCAGCAAGAGTCCTTTAAAACTTAGAATTAACCCTTTGGGATTTCAAAAATTCGTTGCCATCTGTTTATGGTTATTTACTTGATGAAGCCTGTTCTGCATCTAAATAAATTAAAGTTCTTCATTTGGAGGGGTAGAACCAAAAATGGCTTGCTCTGAAGAACCACTCTGGCACCTTTATTTTTTAAGGGGATACATGTTTGTTTTCAAGTAGGGTAATTTCATTTAATTAAATGGAAATCTGTGTTATAAGTTTATTAAGTATATATAGGTTCGTGAATGACCCCATGAGCCCTTGAGGTATATGAGCAACAGCAGCAACCGCTGCACCCACTAAAAGGATTAATTTAAAACAAACAAACCAACAAATAAATAAGTCTCCACTCCACTCGATCCTCTACTGGATCTGTGCTTTGAGCCTGTTGATAAAAACAACCAAAAAGGTTTGAACTGAAATAAAATGTCCGTTAGGGGGTTGGCACTCCAGCAATCATAAGAAACCTCCCACTGTACCAGTGTGGTGCTGAGGTGCCACACGCTGCACTCGAGTGCCAATCCAGGTGGTTCATCGTGTGGTGGGTGACCTCACCGCACTATCAGCGCATGTTCCCAACCTCGGTGGCGCAGTGTTCAGCGCTGGTGTTTCACAGATCCTGCATCCAGGCTGGGTAGCGGGCGACGACAGAAAATAATTAACAGCGACAGATAATTGATAGACGGGCGGAGTTCTATAGGATGTTTATGTAGTGATGGGTCTGCTTTTAGCGTTTTTCGCTTTACAGCTTTTAAGAATTCTCAATTACTTTAGAAAAAATGTATACACATTCAGAATCTAAAATATCTTCGCCACTCTGCATATTCGATCAAGCAGGTTTGACGATCGATTACCAAATGTGTGCTTTGTAAAGATTTGTGACTTGTATCCGCCGCCGTTGTCCCCGTCTAATAAGATCGTAACTCCCTGTCTGCCCTCAGGCTTTTTGGCTGTCAGCCACTGACGCCATGAGGTCCGCAGTTTCCAGACTGGCGTCTCAGCCACTTGATACGCGCACCTTTAAAACCGGCTGAGGGGACGCGCTGCTGTAAATCGGACGTATAAAGTGGGATTAGTAAAAAAGTTAAGGAGCCAGCGCTGCTACACTCTGAGAAATAGCGGGCTTGAATTCGGATTTGTTAGGGTTCGTCTCTTTTTGTTCCTGCTTTTTGATGTTTTCTTTTTCTTTTTTATGCTTTTCTCTACTTTGACTCTGAACGTATTTGTTGTATAAGTTCGACTTAATGGTATTCAATGTTATTTTCTTCAGATTAAAAAAAAAGTTCTACAATAACTGAAAAAATGGCATGTCAGATTAAAATAAAAATATACTGTATGTACATCGGTTGCTCATAATAAAATTGTTTTCATCACAAATAATTGAATCATGCTTAATACACTGAATTAATATATCCTGAAACAAAATATTTTTATATAAAATGAATGAAACTTTTTCATTCTCTATTAAATGTTGTATTAAATGAACACGACTCATGTCAATGATGCATAATATTTTAACAATTGTTTTATAAACTTTTTTTTAAAATGCATCTTACCGAGTTACTTAGCTATAACCTTTTTAGGTTGTCAATTATACTTGTTCCAGTATCATTTTATAGTTCATGTTCAAAGTTATTTATAAGAAATAAATAGGTTTGCTTATACCAACATTAGTTTTACTTGGTAAAAACAATACAAACCAACAAAAATACAAAAGATTAGTATTCAAAAGCGGAAATGTACAACAACGGTACAAGAACACTGCTTCTTTGGCTGTGCAAGAATGCCACAACCAATGCATAACTAAATATGAACAGAAAATGCACCTTGGATGGAGTGTTATATTATAAAATATCTATATCTATTATATAGTGCCTTTCACATCTATCTATCTGTCTATTATATAGTGCCTTTCACATCTATCTATCTATCTATCTATCTATCTATCTATCTATCTATCTATCTATCTATCTATCTATCTATCTATCTATCTATCTATTTAATATAGTGTCTTTCATTATCTATCTATCTATCTATCTATCTATCTATCTATCTATCTATCTATCTATCTATCTATCTATCTATCTATCTATCTATCTATAAAGATTCCATGTGGTCCTCTGTGTTACTTGCCGGGGTTTTTTTGACGATATTTCCCTCTCTAATGGGCATTTTCAGAACTATTTGGGATTTAAATGCTCAGGAACTCTCAAGCTATAAACAATATCCATCCATCCATTTTCCAACCCGCTGAATCCGAACACAGGGTCACGGGGGTCTGCTGGAGCCAATCCCAGCCAACACAGGGCACAAGGCAGGAAACAATCCTGGGTAGGGTGCCAACCCACTGCAGGCTATAAACAGTATGGTAAACTAATTTTCATTTTCTTTGGAGCAGTCCAGCTTGTAATTTTGAAAAATCATATTGTTTTTTACATGCCTACTTTCATGATTTAAGTTGTGTGCGCTCATTTCCTGTTTGATATTTTGTTCCTCTAATATTTGATTATTTGGGTACTTCTGACTATATAATTCAAATCTTATGAATACTGCACCAGTGTTTCATTAAACTTCTGTATAGTTTGATGAGTTTTGTATGTCAAGATCTGTACGCACTTTCTCAATAGGTCACAATCTATCTATTATATAGTGCCTTTCACATCTATCTATCTATCTATCTATCTATCTATCTATCTATCTATCTATCTATCTATCTATCTATCTATCTATCTATCTATCTATCTATCTATCTATCTATCTATCTATCTTTTTAAACGAGCAGATTCTATTTTTGGAGTATCTGGTTGGGCAATGTTATGATCATACTAATGAACAGCAATGCTGAAAGTAGTTGATCCATAACGAAAGTAAAAAGTAAGAGAGTAAATCTAAACAATTTAATAGTACATCTACTGACTTGTGACGGTAGTTAGTGAGCATAGATTGATAAAACATTAAAAGGGAATACAAAGAAAAACGCAAAACGGAGTCTGTGCGATTAAGTGTTTTAAATGAATATCTGAATATTTCTCGTGTGTGTGTTTTCACTTTTATTTCACTAACGTTTTGCTCTTCACCGGCGACAATGACTCAAACCCACGACCTGTCGCTTCTTTGAAAGTCACGTGACTTTACCGCCAAGTTATCCAAGCTCCGCTAACAGCGAATCCGCCTTCTGTGTTTTAATTTCCGATGAGGACTAAATAAAACTGTTTTGACTTCTACCTAAATGACTGAAATTAGTATACAGTATTGTACATCCTACAGGATTCAATAAATTAAAGATGACCGAGTTATGTTCAGAAGCAGAACATAAACAATACATGTAATATAAAGTAAATACATTTTTGTAAATGTAACATCCTGCCATTTCCCTTTTTTTTTCCAGTGATGGCACTTTACTGGGTTGTATGGTTCCTTGTAGCTCCATTGCTTGACAAAGCGACATTTTTCTCTGGGCTTCTTTGCATATGAAGTTGGTTCTTTGGTATTTCTGAAGGTTCCTATAATTGTGGACAAACAAGAATGAAGTCTAGTCAACCGTCAAGCGCGCACTCTTAAAAATGCTGGTCTTTAAATGGCGCTTTATGGTTCCTCGTAGAGAAAAGCCAAGCAAAATGACACCTTTTATTGGCTAACTAAAAAGAGTTCCTCGTTGAACTCTTGCTTGACAAAGCACCGTTTCATTCTGGGACGGGTTCTCTGCATATGAAGTTGGTTCGTTGTGCTTTGACGTGTGTGGAAAAAAATAAACCTTTAATATATGGTAGGCTATACCTAGCAGGACACAAGCAGATAAAGAAAACCCAAACTTCATCAGTGTGATTGTATGCAGCGAGAGTCCTTTTAAAATCAGGAGCCCATTGATTTTTCAAATATATTGCAATCTATTCATTGTTATTTACTGTATGGAGGCTGCTATGGATGTAAATGAATAAAAGCTCTTTCTGGATTTATCATGTGGGTGGGTCTTTTGGGAACCAAAAATGGTTTCCCTATCGCATCGCTCTGAGGACCCATTCTGGCACCTTTATTTTTAAAATTATTGTAGAGTTAAGTGTGCACATACTGTACTGTCATAAATACTTTCGACATGATGGATCAATTAATTGCTAATATACTACTTAGCTCTAATACTATACGTATACAAAATGGAAGGTACTGTATAGAAATAATTGTTTCTTTTCAGAATTTTTTAAATATATTTTTCTTCTTACACATTCACAGATACCATCCTTAAAGGGGAAAGAAAGCAAGCTTCAGTGATAAATAAGAAATGTCTTAGATGGGCAGCAGAGCAAGTGCACCACAAACATTATCACTGCTTTAATGAATCCAACAGATGGCGCATCACAATTATTAGCACTGCTTTTACAAATCCTGCACCAAACGGTATGCGACAGAGACATAGACACCGGACAGACACACTGCACTGGAAAATGTCAATGCTCAGGTCTGTGCTGATTATTCATATTTCAGTCCATCTTAGGTGGGAAGCACAGCTAGTCCACCTTAATAAAACGACAATTGCCTCTGTTTCTGTCCGGTGACTATGTCTCTGCTGTCCAACAGGTGGTGCATCACAGACATCAGCACTGCATTTACAAATCCAACAGAGGGCACATCACAATCACTAGTATTTCTGTTATGAATCCAACAGATGGCACATCACAAAAATTAGCATTGCTTTTACAAAACTAACGGTGCACTACAATCATTAGTACTGCTTTTACAAACCCCACAGATGGCGTATCAGAAATATTAGCATTGCTTTTACAAAACTAACAGATGGCGCATCACAAACATTAGCACTGCTTTTTCAAATCCAACACATGGCACACCACAAATATTTTACTTTTACAAAACTAATGGTGCTTCACAATCATTAGCACTGCTTTTACAAATCCAACAGATGGTTCTTCACAAACATTAGCACTGCTTTTACAAATCCAACAGATGGTGCATCACAATCATTAGCACTGCTTTTAAAAATCCAACAGATGGCGCATCACAATCATTAGCACTGCTTTTACAAATCCAACAGATGGTGCATCACAATCATTAGCACTGCTTTTACAAATCCAACAGATGGCGCATCACAATCATTAGCACTGCTTTTACAAATCCAACAGATGGCGCATCACAATCATTAGCACTGCTTTTACAAATCCAACAGATGGCGCATCACAATCATTAGCACTGCTTTTACAAATCCAACAGATGGCGCATCACACTCATTAGCACTGCTTTTACAAATCCAACAGATGGTGCATCACAATCATTAGCACTGCTTTTACAATTCCAACACATGGTGCATCACAATCATTAGCACTGCTTTTACAAATCCAATAGATGGCGTATCACAAATATTAGCACTGATTTTATACATCCAACAGATGGCGCATCACAATCATTCCACGATGTGGTGCTTGGCTGCACATCTCTGTACATTGAATTCCACGGTGGCTGCTGGTTTTCATTCCAGCCAGTTCTTGCTGGTCCTCCTGCATCTTTTTTTTTTTCTTATTTATAAAGCTCACTGTTTCCCAGTGCTGTCTGTTTATGATGTTAGTCTTGGAACTCAGAGGGGTTTATGAAAATATTGCATGAGCTCAATAACGTGAGAGAAAGTCTTTTTGCTTGTTATGATTTCACTCTCCTACTGTTATTTAAGCTTTACAAATGAAAAGGACACCGAAGCTGCGTGTGTTCAGCCCTTATTATTCATTGCATCCTTGTCTGATCCTCCATATGGACTCTCACTGTTTGGATGCAATTTATGGGAAAAGAATTCAATAAAAAAAGTGAAATCAATAGAGGAAATCTTAAAGGGCATCTGTGACAGTCTGGGTTGGCTTCACACTCCAAGGTCACTCCTGGGAACCACTTGAACCCGGGACCGTCGACATCTTAACAGAGGATGAGCCGGGCAAATAAGGATACCCACAGAGCCAGCAAGGGGTCAATGCAAAGTGTCGAGTGCTTTTATTTACAAAAACAAAACAAATAGTGTCCAGATGTGCAGTGCAAATCTTCTTCATAATAAAAAGTCCACGATAAAAACCCCTGTACTAAAAAGTAGAGCTTTAAATAACTAATAAATAATCCATTAAAAAATAAGATTAAAATCCCAGGCAGGTGTCTTCCATTAAAAACACAGTCCCGAGCCACAGTGTCTCCTGTCTTCCTAAAAATTGACGCCTTCTCTGCTTACCCCTGATGGCCTCCTGCAGTGATTGGAGACGTCCACCAGAAGGCGCAGTCAACCCTGGCACGGTTTGGGTCATCTGTCAGTCCCAGGATGCCAGCAGGGCCTTGGTCCTGCACTCCTCATGTGGGAGTCCCTCTGAAGCGGTCCGTCACTCCTGCTCCACAAAATCACTCAGTAGGAGTGACCCCCGCCCCTCAAACGCCAGCTGTGTGCTTCTATGGGGGACATCTTCCAGACCAGTTGCTTCCATTGCATCACACAGGCTCCTCTTCCTCAGTTCTGCTTCTTTCTTTTTTCTTTCATTAACCTCCATTCCTTCTTCTCTCAGTTCCGTTCTTTCCCTCTTTTTGTTCTTCCCCTCTCTACCATGGAGGGCTCAATTGGGAGCAGGTGCTGTCCTCCCACCTGAACCCAACTGAGCCTGCTTGAGACTGCCCCACTCAAATAGTTATGTGAATACACCCCAATCAACCTCGGAGTGGTCTGTGCACACTCATATGTTCACCTCTGCCCATTCGGAGCCTGCAAACTCCGGGACTCATGAGTATTTATTAAAAAGAACTCACGCTTCCCATGCACCTCTCATCACAGCATCTAAGAGCGTTAACAAAATATGTACAGTAAATAGTGAAATGGTAATAATTATAAGCTTATATACTGTACACTCACTGAGCCGATTATTAGGAGCACCCATACACCTGCTTATCCATGCAGTTATCTAATCAGCCAGTCACGTGGGAGCAGCGTAATATAAAATCGTGCAGCCACAGGTCAGGAGCTTCAGTTCATGTTCACATCACACACCAGAATGAGACAATGAGTTCATCTCAATGATTTTGACCTTCGCGTGCTTGTTGAATGAATTCTCTGTGGGGTTTTTGCCCACACCAGTCTCTAGAGTTTACTCAGGATTATGCACAAAAATATCCAATGAACTTTAATTCTGTGGACAGTAATACCACGGTGATGAGAGAGGTCAGAGGAGAATGACCAGACAGGCCTGAGCTGTGAAAAGGGCTACGATAACCCAGATAACTGTGAACGCCCACCTGTGGCAAACAGAACAACATCTCAGAATGCACATCACGTCAAATTGTGAGGTGGATGGACTACAACAGTAGAAGACCCCATCGGGTTCCACTTCTGTCAGCCAAAAAGAAAAGGGTGAGGCTGCAGTGGGCTGAGGCTCACCAAAACTGGACAGCTGAAGACTGGAAAAGCGAAGCCTGGTCTGGTGAATCTGACCTTCTGCTGAGGCACACAGAAGGTAGGATTAGAATTTAGCACCATCAGCACGAATCCATGCAGTCAACTTGCCTTGTGTCAAGTGGCGGTGATGTGATGGTGTGGAGAATGTTTTCTAGGCAAACATTGAGCCCATTAATACCAGTCAGTCATCGCTTAAGTGCCATGGCTGATTTGATTATTGTGGCTGACCATGTCTATCCCTCCCGGGTCACAATTTATCCATCTTCTAATGGCTACTTCCAACATGATAATGCACCATGTCACAAAGCAGCCTACTTTCATGGACATGACAGTGAGGTCAGTGTTCTTCAGTGGCCTTCTCAGTCACTGGATCTGAATACAACGGGATGTGGTAGAACAGGAGATGTGCAGCATGAATGTGCAGCTGACAGATCTGCAAAAGTTGCATGATGGTATGTAACATGGCACAGTCATAATCACTAGTTTTTCTTTTATGAATCCAACAGAAGGCACATCACAAATATTAGCACTGATTTTATAAATCCAACAGATGGCGCATCACAAACATGAACTGGTTTCCAACATCTTGTGGAATCCATGTCACGAAGAAATGAGGCTGTTTTGAGAGCAAATGGAGGCCTTACTTAGTATTGGGACATGGTAGTGCTACAAAAAGTCCAGAGAAGAACGACTAGGCTGATTCCATGACTACAAGGGATGAAGTATAAGGAAAGATTAAAAGAGTTATATAGCACCTTGATGTATGGAGTACAAGTCCAAGGAGGTTCTGCTCAAGCTTTATAACACACTGGTGAGGCTTCATCTGGAGTCCTGTGTGCAGTTTGGGTCTCCAGGCTACAAAAAGGACATAACAGCACAAGAAAATGTCCAGAGAAGAGCAACAGGGCAGAGTCCAGGGCTACAGGGGATGAGTTATGAGGAAAGATTAAAAGATCTGAGCCTTTACAGTTTAAACAAAAGAAGATTAAGAGGTGACTTGACTGAAGAGTTTAAAGTTATGATGGGAATTAAATGTCAAGTGGATCGAGACGGTGACTTTAAAATGAGTTCATCAAGAACACGTGGACACAGAAACTTGTGAAGAGTAAATTTGGCACAAACAGTAGGAAGTTTTTTTTCACACACAGAACCACCGACACATGGAATAAGCGACCATAGGACTTTAGGCAGCTTCAAAACTTGACATGATGTCATTTTAGAAAAATGAAGCCAGGACTTGCGAGTTTTGTTGGGCTGAGTGGCCTCTTCTCGTCCAGATTAATTAATATGGTGGTCCTAAGAATTTACTCAGTGAGTGTATATATAATTATTATAACCTGATAATTATAACGGAGGCGTCCTACAACTGATTAAAGTTTACCTTAAGATTCCCACAGTTAGAAAACCCCTAATTAGAAGTTTAATATACTAGGGGAAAATGTATTCTTTGAGAATACAATTAAAAATAAACTGTAATCAGGATCAAATGGCAGTTAATGCCGTCGAGTTTCTCCGTTAAAATCTGCGGCTGCCGCTTAAATGTGCGCACGGCTTTCGACAAAGCAGGTGACCTTGCAGCAAATGTTTCCAAAAGTGAAAATCTCACCCGACTGAAGTGTTCCAACATGTCTAAGGACGTGTAAGCCGACTCGGTGGCACATTCAGCTCCTCGTTGCGCTCCTAAAGAGACGCCTGCTGCTCTTTGCACTGCCGCCTTTAAGGTTTCGGGTCCGGTAAGCCTTTTTTTGTTGTTATTGCCTTCAGGGCATCAGTCGAGATCGCCTAACGGTGAAGGGCCTTAATGTGAGCGCTAATGTCGTCGGAATTCTCCGCCGTCGGGCAGTTTAATAATCACGTCGTGTTATTCCACTCTGCCTTTTTTCTAAACTCAAGTGCTTCACAGAGCGCCCCTTGGGCAGATGCCGCAGTAAAGCGCACTCGCCTCCCAGCTGGACCTCCCGCACTGTGCGCTCACTAGAACCGCGAAGGTTCAGGTCATGAGAGGTCAAACAAATGACGTGAAGCGCTCTTTAAGCGAAACATTTCTATGGTTTTAAAAAAAGGGGGACTGCCAGATGGAAAATGTACCTTTTTGGAAACTGACAGGCCGTCGTAATGATGTTATTGTAACTTCCTGAGCGGTTCAGGGAGAGCTGGAATGAGGAGCAGCGTGCGCTCTTAAATATCCTGCTTCCTTAATGGCACTTTATGGCTCTGCTGTCGGATACGTGATTCCTCATAGAGCCATTGCCTGACAAAGCACCGATTCATTCTGGGACGGGTTCTTTACCTGCGATGTTGACTCTTTGTGCTTTGAAAAACTTCCTAAAATCATGAAATCTGTAATGTATGGGCTACCTGAGCATGGGAAAGGCGCTATATAAATAAAATGTATTATTATTATTATTATTATTTTTATTAATTAGCACGGACACCAACAGAATCAGAAAACCTGGACTTAGCCTGAATTACTGTAAGCCGTGAAAGTCTTTTTAAAAATTAGGAACCTTTGGAATTTCACAAATCTGTTACCATCTGTCCGTGGTCATTTACTGTATGGAGCCTGTTACAAATCTAAATGAAGGGTCTTTTTGCAATCTTCTTGTGGATGGGCTTTCAGGGACCAAAAATGGCTGCTCCAAGGCAACACTCTGAAGAGCCACCTTTAGTTTTAAGAATGAACACTCCGTCTGATTTGGACTGCACGCCATTGGATGTCCCACCTCACAGCTCTGTGGACTTGAAGTACTAATGCGCCCAAGTTATGAATTATGATTCATGCCACACCCCCAAATTATGAATTATGAAAGGTAGGCTACCCATGACATGTGACTTTATTTTAAAAACACTAGAATGCAGTAAGGAGACCATGGGTTCTCGTCCCAGGTCCTCCCTGCGTTGAGTAGTGAGAAAAATAAATGTTATTATTATTATTATTCTTCAAAACTAATAATATTAAGACAATATAAAAGTAACAGGAGCCTCATTAAAATATACACCGTTCTTCATTGTAAGTGTGCATCTTTTTAAAATTCAAAACTAATAAAATTAAAGTAACAGGAAAATGATACACACTTGCTTGACTATGTATTACAAGAAAGAGAAGTATCTATTTTAATGAGGCTCCTATTATTTTTATATTTTCTTAATATTATTAGTTTTGAATTTTAAAATGATGCACACAACAAAGAGAAGTGTGTATTACTTTTATATTTTTTATTTTCTTAATATTGTTCATTTTAAATTTTTAAAAAGTACACACTTGCTTGGATGTGTATTACAAGCAAGCGAAATGTATGTTTTAATGAGGCACCTATGATTTTTATATTTTCTTAATATTATTAGTTTTGAATTGAGTGTTTTTAAAATGAAATCATGTGTCACTGGTAGCATAACATTTATAATTTATAATGGGGCATGGCCTAAGTTTCAAAATTTGGGGCGGGTTCCAAATGTAATAATTTTGGGTGGGGCTTAAGTTTTGTCATTTATAATTTGGGGCAGGGTGTAAATTGGAATACATAATTTGGGGCTGGGCCTGTTAAAGCCCATTACGGCACTTCCTGTGTGATTTTGGGCTACACAAACATAAACTGTATTGTATTGTATTGTATAGTTTGAGGGAGGAGCTTAAAGCTGTCAAGTTATCATTCTTCTCTCCCTTTTTGACAGTTATTTCTGGTATTACTACTGGACTTTCATTCACAGTCCAGAGAAGAGCGACTACACTGACTCCAGAGCTAAAGGGGATGAGATATGAGGAAAGATTAAACGAGCTGAGCCTTTAAAGTTTAAACAAAAGAAAATTAAGACGAGATGCGACTGACGTGTTTAAGATTATTAAGGGAATTAGTCCAGTGGATCGAGCTGGTGACTTTAAAATGAGTTCATCAAGAACACGGGGGCACAGTGGGAAACCACCCAAAGCCCCACCCAAAATTATTACATTTGGGCACCACCCCAAATATGAATTATGAATGTTATGCTGCTAGTGACACATGATTTCATTTTAAAAACAATCAATTCAAAATGAATAATATTAAGAAAATATAAAAATCATAGGCGCCTCATTAAAACATACATTTCTCTTGCTTTTAATACACAGCCAAGCAAGTGTGTACTGACAATATTAAGAAAATCCATCCATTTTCCAACCCGCTGAATCCGAACACAGGGTCACGGGGGGTCTGCTGGAGCCAATCCCAGCCAACACAGGGCACAAGGCAGGAACCAATCCCGGGCAGGGTGCCAACCCACCGCAGGACACACACACACACCAAGCACGCACTAGGGCCAATTTAGAATCGCCAATCCACCTAACCTGCATGTCTTTGGACTGTGGGAGGAAACCCACGCAGACACGGGGAGAACATGCAAACTCCACGCAGAGAGGACCCGGGAAGCGAACCCAGGTCCCCAGCTCTCCCAACTGCGAGGCAGCAGCGCTACCCACTGCACCACCGTGCCGCCCAAGACGGTCATATAAAGTTTTACTTTTGCATCAGTGCTCAAGTCACTACATTCGAGTATGAATTTCATTTGGTTATCTAGGTCACTTTCCGTAGCTCTTAAAAGGTCGCTGGAAGCCGGGGCTTTCTGTTGCAATTGAGCCATTTGTTGTTGAGGTACCAGGTACATCTTGCACATGTATTCCATATTTATACAAAAGTATAAAAATCATTAGGACGTTTACAGACACTTGGAATAAGTGACCAAGTAGTGTAGTGGACAGGAGGACTTTAGGGACCTTCAAACAAGCTCCATAGATGAAATGCCAATGGGTTCCTGGTTTTAAAAGGACTCCTTCTGCAAACTCAAACGCGGGCTCAGCTCAGGTTTTCCCGACCTGTTCGTCTCCTACTTGATTGCCTACCAGACATTAAAGTTTTCTGTTTTGTCCACTGAAGCTTTTCAAAGCACAAGGAACTGATGTCCTGTGCAAAGAAAGACGCCTTTCCCAGAATGAAATGAAACGGCTCTTTAAAAAGCAACGAACCACTCGAGAAACCACGTAACCCAGTAAAGTGCCGGCTGTTGTAAGAGGGGAGGAAAAGGAGATTTTATAATGCGTGGGATGGACAATCCAAGACGAGTCATTTACTGAACCCACAGAAAAGTCCGCTTACTGCTTTGACTTTGACTACTGAGCCCCGGGCTGAACTCTTATTGTTATATTCCTACATTGTCTGTGTGTGTGTGTGTGTGTGTGTGTGTGTGTGTGTGTGTGTGTGTGTGTGTGTGTGTGTGTGTGTGTGTGTGTGTGTTTCAGTCATGTATTGTACTTAATTCCTTTCTAATTGTTTCACCAACCAAAATAGAAACAGAGAAGCTCAAATCTGATGTTATCGGTCCTGTTGATCTTGGCAGAGTGTTTTACGGCACTATTTGAGGCTCATGGGAAGAGTGAAGGCAAATTTAATTTGTTGGTTTTAGGCATGCATTTTAATAAGTAGGATTGTACACATTGCCTGTTTATTTATTTTAGCTTATGGCTGCTCTTTTTTTTTTTTCCTAACATGTAGAACTGTATTTTTTTTGTTTTTTGTATTTTACATTTATGTTGGGGTGGAGCGGCATGGTGGCGCAGTGGGTAGCGCTGCTGCCTCGCAGTTGGGAGACCTGGGTTCGCTTCCCGGATCCTACCTGCGTAGAGTTTGTATGTTCTCCCCGTGTCTGCGTGGGTTTCCTCCGGGCACTCCGGTTTCCTCCCACAGTCCAAAGACATGCAGGTTAGGTGGATTGGCGATTCTAAATTGGCCCTAGTGTGTGCTTGGTGTATGGGTGTGTTTGTGTGTGCCCTGCGGTGGGTTGGCACCCTGCCTGGGATCGGTTCCTGCCTTGTGCCCTGTGTTGGCTGGGATTGGCTCCAGCAGACCCCCGTGACCCTGTGTTCAGATTCAGCGGATGGAAAAATGGATGGATGGATGTTGGGGTGGCATGGTGGCGCAGTGGTCGTGCTGCTGCCTTGCAATAAGGAGTCCAGGGTCTGCATGGGTTTCCTCTCACTGTCCAAAGACAAGCAAAAAAACGCTAGAGTGTGTGACCCTAGTGTGTGTGTGCGTGCGTGTGCGTGTGTGTGCGTGTTTGGTGTGTGTTTGCCCTGCGATGGACTGGTGCCCTCTCCAAGGTTTCTTCCTGCCTTCCACCCTGTGCTTGCTGGGAATGCCCCCCAACACACATACAACTGGACTGGATTACAGGTTAGAAAATGACATGACGTGTTTATGTTGTCACTTTAGTGTTTTACTCTTGAGGTGAAGATTATTCTCTTTACGACTGTAATTTCTGTGGGTTGCGCGTGGCCTGATTTGCGGCTACGCACAGTCAGGATTAGGGCTGTCAGTCATCCTCATTTTCCCAGACATGTCCTCATTTTTAACGCGCCATGGACTGTCCAGGAGGAATGTATAAAATGTTGAAAATGTCCGGAATTTTGGCTCCTTTAATTTGAAAATCTCCATATCGTTATTATTGGTAGAAATTGAAAGCCGTACACCGATCAGGATCACTTGCTCACCTACCAGTGACAGGAACAGTCTGGTTTTACGCCTAAGAAGACTACCATCGCACCCTGGCACTGAGGGTTCTCATGGAGTGCAAACGCGAAAATCAGCAGAGTTTCTTTGCAGCCTTTGTCGATTTTTGTAAAGCGTTTGACTCAGTTGATCGAGCTGCCCTGTGGGACATCCTGAGGGTTCACAGGATCCCCTTGCGGTTGCTGGATATCATGGCCGGCCTGTACACTGGTACTGTGAGTGCTGTGCAGGGTGGAGGCAGGACCTCTGTGTTGTTCCCAGTTGATTCTGGGGTTTGTCAGGGGTCTGTTTTTGCTCCTACTCTGTTCAATGCTTATATGGACTGGGTGTTGGACAGGGTCGTGGGGTCCAGCGGCTGTGGGGCATCTGTTAGTGATGACAGGTTCACGGATCTTGACTTTGCTGACGATGCTGTGATCTTCGAGGAGTCAATGGAGGCTCTGATTGGGGTTCTCGAGAGACGGAGTGAGGAGTCTGAGTGTCTGGGCTTGTGAGGGTCCTGATAAAAACAAAAGATCCAGGCCTTTAATGACCTCTTGGGCACAGCTGTCAGCAGTGTGTCTGAGAGTGTTGACCTCATTGAGGGGTTTACTTACCTCAGCTGTGACATTCGTGTGTCTGGTGACTCTTCCTATGAAGTCATTAGACGGATTGGAGGGGCATGGGGGGGTCATGAAATCGCTGGAAAGGGGTGTGTGGTGCTCCTGATATCTATCCCAAAGGACGAAGGTCCAAGTCTTTAGAGTCCTGGTGCTTCCTGTCTTGCTTTATGGTTGCGAGACATGGAGGCTATCCAGAGACCTGAGATGAAGACTGGACTCCTTCAGTACTGTGTGTCTCCGGAGAATCCTTGGGTACCGTTGGTTTGACTTTGTGTTGCTCACGGAGTCCCGAATGAGGCACATTACCTGCATTGGGAGGGAGCGTCAGTTACGGCACTATGGCCATGTGGCGCGTTTCCCCTAGGGTGATCCAGCTCATAAGATCCTCATTGTTGGGTACCTGAGTGGCTGGACCAGGCCAAGGGGTCGCTCATGTAACACCCGGCTGCGGCAGATAAAGGGTCATTTCCGAGGGGTGGGACTGGACTGCATGTCTGCTGGGGGGTTGCCAACCAGGATCCCGAGTTGTTTCATCATGTGGTGGGTGCGGCAACACGCTGTACCAGTGCAGGCTCCCCAACTTGACTTGACTTGACTTTCAGGGCGGATGTAGACTTTTGTCAAGAGGAGGTGTTGAGGGTGGTAATCAACTGTAAGCAGTGACCAAACCCGTCATTATGTTTTAGTTTGACTCTCTTTGCTAGAAGGAAAGTTAGCTTCATTAGTCTGACCGAGATTCCCTGCACTCATGTCAGTAGCGAAAGGCAAACAATGGCAAAAATGGAATCAACGAGATATTGAAGCGAATGCACAAAAGCAAAAGCATATTATTGCTGAATTTGACTCTGACTTGTCAGTCTCTGATTTATCAAGTAATTAAAAACGAATGTGAGGTACCAGCATCAGCTATTCGGTCCCCAGCTGATCGTGGCACTGAACACGTTTGTGTCGCTGACTCACCTACGGCAGGTCTGCCACTTACCATGACAAGAGGCACAAATCAGATTGTTCTGCACTGCGACCACAGCTGCCACTGTTGCCCATGCCCCACGATGACAGCATGGCAACCAGCCTGCTGCACATTCCTGCCACCCATGATCGGCTTGAGCCACAAGAGACTGCAAACTGGCGGCCACAGCATGCAGCAACAGACGTTTTGTGTTGATTTATGTGTGAAACGATTGCTTTGTGTGTTTTTCAGAGAACTGTGTTCTTTGGAAATAATCATCCCTCAATGAGTTAAGATTCCCCCCAATTGGAATAATGTGATGTGATCAATTCACTTAATCTGGGTGGTACAGCGGGTAGCATTGCAGGGTCACAGATTTAGTATTCTGGATTGGAATACTCCACCTGCATGCTGCCCACGTGCTGTTTGATTGTTCTAATGGTATCTTATGGGCTTTTGTCCCACATGGTGAATTACGTGCTGATCTGGTTAATTGTCGATTTCAAGTTCGTTTTTGTGTAGGTGGACTATATTTGGTCTGGTATCCTGTCCAGCGCTGTTTCCTGCCTCACCTGAACAAGAACTCCCATTAGTGCAACCCTGAATTGTATTAAAGGGGTTTAAGAATTATATGAGGTTGAACTAATCAAAGTACATTTGAGAGGAAAAGTATGATACTTGGAGAGAAACACACAAAGAAATGAAGAGAAAGAAAGAGCTCAGCTCCAGGCAGACTGTGAACCGTTAACGGTTTCAACGTTCAGATCTGAAGCTGTTAGGCAGCCGCACTAATCACTGCACCACCATGCCGCCATAGCTGTAGAACTGCAAAAATTATTAGTTATGATACGTGTTTAATGGCAGGAGAAAATAAAATATAAATCCAAATACAATACAATACAATTTATGTTTGTGTAGCCTAAAATCACACAAGAAGTGCTGCAATGGACTTTAACAGGCCCTGCCTTTTGACAGCCCCCCAGCCTTAAATCTCTAAGAAGACAAGGAAAAACTCCCAAAAAAATAACCTTATAGGGAAAAAATGGAAGAAACCTCAGGAAAGGCAATTCAAAGAGAGACCCCTTTCTGGGTAGGTTGGGCGTGCAGTGAGTGTCAAAAAAAAGGGGGTCAATACAATACAATACACAGAACAGGACACAAGTAATCCTCAATACAATGTAATAGTAAAATTAAAAATATTACAAGTACGGAGCAGAATTCAACAGTAGATCCATTCATCCATCAATTTTTCAACTCTCTGAATCTGAGCACAGGGTCACGGGGGTCTGCTGGAGCCAATCCCAGCCAACACAGGGCACAAGGCAGGAACCAATCCTGGGCAGGGTGCCAACCACTGTGGTCAACAGTACATGATATCACATAATAGGATTTGGATTTGTTCAGAGAGTACTGGAGACCTTGGCCATCAAGCTGTCTCTCCCTATTGGCCATTCCACAGCTGAGTCAGTGCTGGGCCCGCCAATCTGATGAAAGGACCCCTCTACCTGATGATTCCTGCGATCCTCCATCATAGGTGACTTTACCAAAACAACTTGGCAGGTGAGCCGTGGCACCAAGTGCCACCAGTGAGTACCAAGAAGAGAAACAGAATAGGTGAGGGTTAGTAAGAGATTAGAACTATCATGTTACTTATGTTTTAGTGCTAATGACCAACAACAGAGATGCAGTCTGTACAGTTACTCAGCAGCTCTAGTCAGGGTGTGCTAAACTGAAGTAGTGAGTCTTCAGCCGGGATTTGAAAGCTCATACCGAAGGGGCATCTCTTATAGTAGCAGGCAGACCATTCCACAGTTTAGGGGACCTGTAACTTAAAGTTCGACCTCCCACTGTTATTTTATTAATCCTTGGAATCTTGAGATCTTAATGTACGCTCTGGTTTGTAAGTCATGATAAGCTCAGACAAGTAAGCCGCACCTCGGACATTTAATGTTTTATATGTTAAAAGGAGGATTTTGAAGTCTGCCCTAAACTTAACCGGGAGCCAGTGTAATTCGACAACATCATCAGCGTTAACTGAATTCTTAAAATGTTCAGTTAGGTAACCCTCGAAAACGTCTACATTGAAAGAGCGTTTCCATATGTACACTTGAAGTGTTCATTTGACCCTGTCGTTTTGTTACCTTCACTTGTGCCCCCTGAAGAGTTTACATTAAATTCAGATCAAAGGTTTTCTCACAAACTCCTTCCCATGTGGCCCGTTTGTTTTTTTTTTGTTTTTTTTTTTGATGCCTCGGCTGTTCTTCTATCGATCCATAAATTTTAATAATCTACTTCAGGATTGTGGTGACCTGACGCCTGTTCCAGCATCTTAGACACAAGGATGGCATTAATCTCAGGCAGAGCAAACTTTCATCACAGATCACTTTCACTAAAACACCCACCATTACTGACACGTCCATTTTTGATTTTGATTTGATACAATTTATTAATCCCCAAGGGGAAATTGTCTTTTAGGGGGGGGGTCAGAGTGTAGGGTCATCATATGGAAAAAGATGATCCTCTGTGGCAACCCCTAACGGGAGCAGCAGAAAGAAGAAGAATGTAGGGTCATCCATTATACAGTGCCCCTGGAGCAATTTTCAGGTTAAGGGTCTTTCTTGAGGGCCCAACAGAGTAGGATCCTTACTGGCAGTAACATTTGAACCACCAACCTTTCAAATACCAGTGCAGATCCTTAGCCTTGGAGCCACCACACCGACATGTCATGTTACGTGTCCTTCCCAGCGAATTTTAGCCGTCGCCTTCATTTACATAATCTTAGTGGGTTGGGGGCAGTCAGCACTGTGCCCCTGTGAAGGCCCGTCGCATAATGTGACGCACCCAGTGACTCACTCCACTCCAACCAGTCCACGACTCACTCTAGCAAAATCAAACTGGGTTGATTTAGTCTGTAGCCATAGGGGCGGGCTCTGTGCACATGAGAGCAAGCAACCAATCAGAGCTCACCTTCAAGTATAATGCACAGAGTGCAGTGGTGAAGAAGAATAAGAAACGCGGGTGTCTTGGACCTCACAAACAGAAGAGACGCTCGTCTGTCTGATGTCTTGTGTTGTATGCGCCACGACAGAATGGAAAAAAGAATAAAAAAGGGCAAAATTGCAGATGAACTCACAAAAACTGTTAACTCTTTGTGCAGAGTACAGAGTCAGAAAAAGGAGCGAGCACGTCTGTGCTGGAAAGCCCTCCTGCAGTCACTAAATTTGACGTGCCTGGTGATTTTTCGGTCGTGTAAGCTGACATGGTCCGGCAATGAGATCCACAACCGCAGTTGGCAAGTCGTCTGACATACGCAACGACTAGAAGTCAGCCTGAGACTCACCAGCCATTCTTGCCTACGGGCCTTTAGGATCTGTGATATTTAAATGTTTATGTTTCTGGCTCTCTGAAGCTTGCATCTTTGTGATTTGTACAGTACTAAATCATTTTGCAATGATTGGCACTGTGAAATGCTCTATATACTGGATATTAAACCAGGGGATTTGAGGCCTTGTCTCTGTATGGTCCTGTAAACAATTACTCTTTTTTCTTTTTTTAAGGAGCCACAGAATCGCCCTTGACGTCACCACTGCCAACACTGCCACCACTGCCACCACCATGGAGTTTCGCGCCCTGTTCCTGGTCCTCTTTTTGTCATTTCTGTACCTCAGTTTTGCTCAAGGTAAGTGTGGCTGGAGAGATATCTGTAGGGGTGGTCAGCCCCCCTTTAGATAATTCAAAATGCTGGGAGCTGAGAAGTCATAGAAGCTCCCTTGAAATGGTCATTACCTATCAGGCATCACTTGTGGTTGGTCAGCCAGTCAGCAAACATCCACCACGTCCTCTCAGTTGAGAGAAGCAGATCATAGACATGTGATACAGTATCTGCCCAATAATACAAAGAGTACATGACTTGTGTTTTGCCCTAATTGGGGTTCATCAGGTGTACACCTTTCCTTCCCCTTCTGGGAATTGAACCTTAGACATCAGTGCCTGAAGCGAATCTTCTGACATTGCTCGACGGCAACTGGTTCACTTACTTTGTATTACTTGGCAGGTACTCTATCACATATCTATGATCTGCTCCTCGCAACTGAGAGGACGCGGCAGATGTATGCCAACTGGCTGACCAACCACAAGCATTACCTGGT
This sequence comes from Erpetoichthys calabaricus, assembly GCF_900747795.2. Taxonomy (NCBI): domain Eukaryota; kingdom Metazoa; phylum Chordata; class Cladistia; order Polypteriformes; family Polypteridae; genus Erpetoichthys; species Erpetoichthys calabaricus. Next base: position 148,779,738 of record NC_041405.2, on the reverse strand, counting down.
AGGTGACCACCCAAATAATCAGAATGTGGTTCAGACCTATCAATGTAATACTCCAATCTTCACCCTGTCAAGCAAGTGAACCGGTCGCGTTGTCAGATGCTTCCCCCCGGTGCTGACATCTGAGGTTCGATACCCACAAGCGGACACCTGATGAGCCCCCAATTAGAGTGAAACACGTGGTGTGTACTGTATCACATAAATAAATATATATATATATATATATATATATACAGTATATATACAAAGTATACAGAGATGGGTAAAAATAGGTTTACACTGGTTCGTATGGAAAAAGACATGCAGGTCATGACTACTATACTCAAGCACACTTTAGTAATAATAATAAGAAGAAGACAAATAAAACAAATAAATAATATAATATTTAATAAACTGCGGTGGGCTGGCGCCCTGCCCAGGGTTTGTTTCCTGCCTTGCCTTGCCTTGTGTTGGCTGGGATTGGCTCCAGCAGACCCCCGTGACCCTGTAGTTAGGATATAGCAGGTTGGATGATGGATGGGTAATTAATAAATTAATAATAATACAAGAATAAAATGTTTTCTGCATACTCACAACTGTAAACTTACTTTTGTCCACCCTGTACGTATATATATAAACGTCTACACATGGAAGTGTATGTGTCTGTCTGTCTGGCCCAGAAGTGAGAGGTGGAGTCGGGGTAAGGGCTCCACTGCCGAGGATACACAAGCGAGGTGCAGACATCAGTAAAACGAATCCTCCTAAGAGAGAGACGCCCAGAGCAGTTCCTTTCAATTACCTGACATCTACAATTTCAAATTTTCTTTTCTGATGATTGCAATAGTTTCTTGGACCCCAGGCGTTTTACAGCACGGGCTTACACAGCTAGTATGTATCTACTAGTATATGTACTAGTATAAGTATATGTATAGTACAGTCGACCCTTGATGTACGACCGGCCTGACATGCAAACCACTTGCTTTACGACCAAAATTTTTGTTTTGAATTACAACCAACATCTTGCGTTACGACCTGAATGCGGTCACGTGTATCCGCTTGTGCGATTGTAAACAAACAGCCGAGAGCGTTCATAAGCGTCAGTCGGAGCCCAGATACATGTGTTTGTGGACGTAATTTCGGTCAGTGCAGTGATTTATATAATTTATTTTGATAATTGCTAAGGAAGAAAGCGAAGGTAACAAAGGTAAAGAAAGCGATCACAATCGAAACGAAGAAGGAAATTGTGCGGAAATATGAGAGTGGCGTTCGTGTGACCGATCTCGCTAATATGTACAGCATGTTGAAATCCACCATCTCGACAATTTTACAAAGAAAAGATTTGTATAAGGAGGCTCCTTCCAAACAATAACCACCTTCCATTTCATTCTCCTCCTCCTTCCTTCCTGCAAGCCAAAGATGTCAACTTAAAATGGTGAGTACAGTATGAAATTGTTGTTTCTGGTAGGCTAGGCACTTTTTATAACTTTTTGGTTAGTATATTAGAAAAATGATTGTTTTTTTTGGTAAATTATGCACATTATACAACTCTTTTCTATTAAAAAAATTTAAGTAAGTGTTGCTGTGGGAGGTTCGGAACGCATTATGCGTATTTCCATTATTTCTTATGGGAAAAATAGTCTTGACTTACAACCAACTTGAGTTACAACCAGCCCTCGCGAACGAATTGAGTTCGTAAGTCAAGGGTCCACTGTATATATATATATATATATATATATATATAATATATATATATATATATATATATATATATATATATATATATATACTGTATATATATATATATATATATATATATGGAAGCAAAGGTCTGTGATACAGTTTGCATATTAGCAACTGGAGATCCACAAAGGGAGAAAAATTAATCACATATCATAAAGTAGTTTTTTTTCCTGAGCTTTCAGCCCCTACCAGGAGCCTTCATCACAGGATAATGCTTAGACGTACAAGAATCAAAGGTAATATATAGCACAATTCGTTGGTTTGGGGGGACGGGGAGTGGGGGTTGCAGGCCATAACGTTTTATTTATTATGAACATGTTCTACTTAAGTTTGCATATGCTGGGTTTATGTCCAAATGTCTGTTAATGGCATTTTTGTCTGATAGCCAAGATTCAGCCAGTTCTCTGGCACTTTTAGTACTGGCCTTAAATCTCACTTGTACATTGTCCCAGTTAAATGTATGCCCTGTTGATTTTGTATGTGTATAGATCTGTGATCGTGAGTCCTTCCTTCTAACGGCATTGCTATGTTCCTGTATGTGAGTTGCAATTCTTTTTGATGTTTGTCCTATGTATACCGCTGGGCAAGAACTGGGCAAGAACTAGCCACAGAAACACTATTAATGAGACTGAATAGTGACCCCACCATAGAGACAAGAACTAAGCTATCCACTGAAGACCTAATACACCTAATATCACTTTGCCAAAAAACTCACTTTTATTTCAATTGCAAATACTACATTCGAAAAGAAGGCATGCCAATGGGATCGCCACTATCAGGACTCCTAACGGAACTGGTAATGCAGCGATTCAAAAATGCGGCTCTATCCCATTTCACACCCAAAATTTGGATATGCTACGTAGACGACACATTTGTCATATTAAAAATGACCAGCTGAACGAGTTGTACAACCATATCAACACAACATTCCCTGCAATCCAATTCACCATGGAAAAAGAAATGAACCGACAAATCAGCTTCCTGGACATCTCCACTGAAAGAAATAATGACGCCACCCTGACCACTAGTGTTTACTGTAAGGAATGCTACGCAGACAAGATATTACACTTCTCCAGCAACCACCCATTGTCTCATAAACGGAGCGGTGTTAAAACTTTATTCAGAAGTGTCCACACCCATTGTAATACGAAGGAAACAAAAATGAACGAAAGACGTTATCTTTTCCATCTTTTCACTTCAAACAAATACTCAAAGACATTCATTAAACAATGCCTACACAGAAGACACTAAAAAACTCAGCAAACAATTGACTCAAACCGGACCCCCCATCCCACCTGGTACATACTTTCTTATCAACACAGTGTGTCTGAAGGCGCAGCGCGCATCCTGGCCAAATCAGGCATCAGAGTAGCACACAAACCCACGAACAATCTGCACACTGCTACTTTTCAACACTAAAAACAAGAAATCGACAGCAGAAACACAAAACGCAGTTTATAGCATTCCATGCAGTTCTTGCCCAGCGGTATACATAGGACAAACATTAAAAAGAATTGCAACTCGCATACAGGAACATCGCAACGCCGTTAGAATGAAGGACTCACGACCACAGATCTATACGCATACAAAATCAACAGGACATACCTTTAACTGGGACAATGTACAAGTAAGATTTACGGCCAGTACTAAAAGTGCCAGAGAACTGGCTGAATCTTGGCTATCAGACAAAAATGCCATTAACAGACATTTTGACATAAACCCAGCATATGCAAACTTAAGTAGAACATGTTCATAATAAATAAAACGTTATGACCTGTACCCCCCTCCAACGAATTGTGTTATATATATTGCCTTTCATTCTTGTATGTTGTTTTGTCTTGGTAGAGTAATAAATATTGCTCTACTTTCCCCTATTGTATTATTAATATGTAGCCTTAGAATGCCTAATTTCACAGACTTTCCACTTTTTATAAGGTATTATTGTATATAACTTATCCCCACCTTCACTTCTATATCTATAACCTCAGGCAATTAGATGTAGTAAAAAGACAAGCAGAAGTTAAGTTACAGTTTAAACAATGTATTATTGATAATATTCATAAATAATAACAAAATGCAAAGTATATTTGAATATTGGCAACCATACAACCTGGTTAAATGGTGATGTGTAGTTCAGGCGGCACACAGACTTGTAGTTACTTAAATGTCTCTAGTTAAGGCATCATTGGTGCTCAGCTTTCAGCCACATGTCTGTTCAATATGGCTGCTGAGCTGTGCTCTTCATTGTGTTGTCTTCATCATCACAGGTTAGCAAAAGAGATGCTTCTTTCAGATGTTGGTTAGTAAGAGAGAGATACTTCTACATCATCACAGGTTAGCAAGAGAGAGATTGTGAGGTTAAACACGTACATTTATAGATGTTCTGTCCAACCCCTACAGCCAATAGGACATCATGGTACTTAAAGGCCTCTGAGACAAGCCAATTCCAAACAGCCATACCACAGACCAATGGGGGAATAGAACATCTTAACACCTGCCACCCCCCAGACCATATGTTAAAGTACACCTTAGCCTATTTACGGGGGTAGAAATGACTTTAGCAGAGAAACACTTGCCAAACTGGTGTAAAGCACATCCTCTCCCAACTCTGTCGTAAAATTCAAAAAGGCTCACTTGTAAAGGGGAGGGGGGTTAGGTAAACACTAAATTACATTGCTTTGCCTAAATTACAAATAAAGACATACAAAATATTTATCAAGTTATATGTAAAATCTCACATCACAACATATGTCTAAGCATTATCTTCTGATGAAGGCTCCTGGTAGGGACTGAAAGCTCAGGAATAAAAAATAGTTTATGATACGTGATTCATTTTTCTCCCTTTCTGGATCTCCAGCTGCTAATATATATATATACTAGCAAAATACCCGCGCTTCGCAGCGGAGAAGTAGTGTGTTAAAGAGGTTATGAAAAAGTAAAGGAAACATTTTAAAAATAAGGTAACATGATTGTCAATGTAATTGTGTTGTCATTGTGATGAGTGTTGCTGTCATATATATATACATATACACATATACACACACACATACACACATATACAGATATATTATATATACATATACACATATATTTTTTATATATATATTTTTTATATATATATACACATACATACATACATACATACATATACACACATAGATGCACTTACAATAACATAGAAATCAATATAAACAACATTAACATCATTATCATATGAGAATATGAAGTAATATATAAGAAGCACATTTCATATAAATATAAATAATTAAACAGTAAAATCTTCTTGTATAATTTGCTACCGTGGCTTTTCGTTGGTCTGTCCAGGATTTTAAATCACCTGTAGCTTGCAAACCGTTTCACCTATTGACTTGAAATCTGGTACACATATAATACGTCACGTCTGCTATCCGCTTTATGGGTGATGATTGTATTACTGTTTTTATGTTTATTTTATTTTAGAATCAACTCCTATCTGAGCACACCAGGGCGGCCGTGGGCAGATGCGTATGGTGAATTCACTCCATGTTATCGTGCATTGCGCTGTCACTGGTATTTTGATAAAAGAATTTGAACAATATATAAGAAGCGTATAAATTATTAAACAGTAAAACATTAACATTTAAGAAGTAAAGTTACATTGAGTACTACTGCAGTGCCTTCGGGTATACCTCATTTTTTCTTTGCCCATTACATGCTTAAATGTATACATTTTTTGGTGTACCTACCCGAGAACACCGCGACATATAACCGACCGTGGGAGAAGCATGGATTTTAAAGAAGCGTTGAGTTCATCTGCTGGTCTCCCTCGTGGAATAACTGGTAATGTTTCACTAAAATCTACAGCGAGTAAAACGACATTACCTCCTTTTTTTTTGTATGATCTCTGAGATGTTGCTTTTTTCGGTTCAAGGCTTCATAAGCTCTTTTATGTTCCATGGTGTACTTAATAAGTACTAATTATCCCAAACCATCATCTTTGAATGTTGCAAGACTTTCGCCTTGTATGTAGATCGGGGTAATTACATTCATTGCATTCCTAGTCTGAATCACAATCTGATTGTATGGGTGGTTACCTGGCACTGTAGGGTTGCCACCCGTCCTTTAAAATACGGAATCGTGCCGCGTTTGACAATGAAATTGCGCTTCCCGTTTTGAATCAATACTGGACGGGATTTCTCCCGTATTTTTTTAATCATTTTTTTTTAAAGCAGCGTCTCATGCAAATCATCCCACACGCATTTTATGAAGATGCCTCCTTTCCTACTTTTGATTGGGTAATACTTGATGTCATCGTTAGTTTGATTGGTGTTTTTAACTGTCCAGTGAGGAGGGCGTGTCTTTTAAGTACAGTCTGCAAAGTGTTGGCACTGAGATGTGGCGTCAGCGCCATACTTGAAGCCCCTAACGTTGCGGTCAGCAAGTCGGCTAACATCCGCCATGTGCCGTCTTTCAGTTGCGAGAAGCAGATCATAGAATGGTTGAAACTGTTGCCCCTAACGTTGCGCCACGGCGTGTGGTTCATTTATACCTCGTGTCTTCTCATTAAACTTTTATCTCGCGAATATGTTATTGCAATCCGCAGCGGGAGCGTTTCTATAAACTTAATTTAAAGTTACGTTTTACACCGTGGTTTGTTTCCCTTATGAACATGCTTGTATGCTTAACTCGCTCCGTTCTCAATTGTTTAATTAATTTTTTGCTCTTCGCTGTTTGCGGCTCTTCCTCCATTTCCCCCTACTTCGTTCTTTTATCTCGCGAATATGTTATTGCAATCCTTAACGGGAGCGTTTCAATAAACTGATTGAAAATAGTTTTGCATTTACCTTTTTAGTAAAAGGCGAGCTTTTAAGCCTGAGAAATCACCCCGTAAATGCACACGTTTAATTGCACATGTGTTAATATGTATGCTTACACAGTATTAAAAGACAGTCAAAAATTAACGTCATTTACCTTTGTTCCCGCGTGCGACTCGTGCTGTAAATCTCTTCCTTGTTTTTAGTTCACGTGATTACGTAGGAGGCGTGATGACGCGATACGTGACTCCGCCTACTCCATTACAGTGTATGGACAAAAAATATGTTCCAGTTATGACCATTACGCTTTGAATTTCGAAATGAAACCTGCCTAACTTTTGTAAGTAAGCTGTAAGGAATGAGCCTGCCAAATTTCAGCCTTCTACCTACACGGGAAGTTGGAGAATTAGTGATGAGTGAGTCAGTCAGTGAGGGCTTTGCCTTTTATTAATATAGATATATATATATATATATATATATATATATATATATATATATATATATATATATATACTGTATGTATATATAAGTATTGATTATATAAAATAATCTTGGGTCGAGACGTGATCTTCTCGGAGAGGCACTTTGAAGTCCCGCGAGACTTCTTGCACATCACACCCTACTTACTAACAATTTCTCAGGGACACTTTAACATCCCATGAGACAAGGAAGTGAGACAAAAGGACAGCTGCTGTACAGGCTTTCAAATGATCGACATGCAGCGCAACAAGCAGATCATGCAGCTCGGCAGCAAGAGCAGCAAGCCAGCAGCTGATCCGTCCACATCTCCTTAGCGTGTGTTCCGCCCCCCCCACCCATCACAACGCGAGCAGCAGAGACTAAAAGTGGCGAGAGGGGTTGGAGGTGGGCGAGCGAAGCGAGTAGGGGGCACAGCCCCCCTAGTATATATATATGTACAAATTCAGACCCCTTTCCTTTCTGCACACTTTATTGTGTTGTATGTTTAATTTGCTGTGGATCAACAGACCATTTTTGCCCAACTATCTACATTCAATAACCCATAATGACAAAGTGAAAGCATGCTTTCAGAAAGGTTTGCAAATTTATTAAATTAATTTTAAAGTCAAAAACTGAAGAAAGAGAAGTATTCAAACCCTTAATTCAGTACTTTGTAGAAGTCCCTTTGGCAGAGCAATTCCAGTTTTGAGTGTTCTTGTCTTCTTAAAGTCCTCCATCTTCCATATGTTAACTCATCTTTCTCTCTGAAGATTATATTTTTACACGTATGCCGTGGCTGAATAAAGCACTACAGGTTCCCACTGGAAAATATTGGAGCTGCAACCCAGTTGTCCCCGTTTAATTCAGTCACAAAACAAAAAGGCCACTATGTGAACCACCATAATCAACAGAACGAAATGAATGGAGGCAAAGAAAGCCGTCTGGCTCTGACGACGTCTTCAGCTGGGATTTAGGGAGCTCTGCTCTGTGGTGCGGTCAGTTTAGAAACTGACCACCTCTGGAGACTGGAAGGGTCAATCGCCCTCACTGGGAGGTGAAAGAAGGAAGAAAAGGCAAGAAGGTTAGCGTGAGCGCCCCCTCTCTACCCGGGGTGATAGTACCTGCTTCAGACGGGCCCAGAGGGTGATGCCCATGCTTGACAATGTGCATATTCGTAACACACAATTGTTTTTCATTTTTTAAGGCTCTTATGAAAATTGTTGCTTGAAATACAACAAGAATGTAAGGCATAAGACGTTGAAGGCTGGGTTCAAATCTTACCGAAAGCAGGAGACAGATGGTGGCTGTAATATCCAAGCCATTGTGTAAGTTGTATTCCTGGACAGTTGGGTTGTGGTGGTGGGATTGTGATGTTAAGCAAGAGTCTGCTTTGTGTTTTCATTCTTGATTGACATTTTGTGGACTTCAGACAATATTTTAGCCTTTTATTTATTAAAGTCTGTGTTTTTCTTTTTTTTTTACTTTACAGCTTAACTACCAATTCAGGAGGAAAGATCATTTGTGCTAATCCAACGGCGAAATGGGTGAAGAAGATTATGGCAAAGATTGATAAACAAACTCAGGATGACCAACAGAAGGTGAGACGTAACGAATCTTCAGAATGAAATAATAAATAAAAAGGAAAGGATATAAGGAAACTTAAGGGGTAAGGCTTATGATGGCCCACTTCACAAAACAATAAACCGTGAAATCTACCACGATGCCTATTGGTAATATGCTTAAGTGACAAATAATCAGTTCACATTTACACTACAGAGTGGCCCTGTGGTCAGTGTTGGTGCCTCCCAGCTACAGAAGACTGGGTTCAGGTGCCATCTGTTGTGGTTACTTACCTGAAATGGCTAAAGTGGTGTGAGCTCTTCAGGAATATCCAGTAAAGCAGTCCTGACTCCAGCCAGCCAGCCCAGTGGAGGTGCAGCAAAAGGCAGCCTAACCGCTGGCACTTCAGAGCAGGTCCTCCACCTGAAGCTAAGCATCTTGGGGCCTGGCCAGTACTTTGACGGGAGACCAACAAGGAAAAGCATGGGTTGCTGCTGGAAGAGGTGTTTGTGAGGCCAGCAGGGGGCATTCACACTGTGGGTCCCACTACAGCACCAGAGACACGGTACTGTAAGAAACGTAAAGCCAAGGTCCTAACTCTATGTGGTCAAAAAACATACCTGGGCATCTTTCAAAAAGAGTATGGTGTTCCCTATTGCAATGGCTACATTTCCCACCGCAGTCTTGTCCATTCTGGTCCCCACAATCATCTTCTGTCCCTTATTAGCTAACTGTCTCTCTCTCTCCCCTTCACCAGCTAAAACGTAATGTGTGGTAAGGATACTGGCACAAGAATGGCTGCCATTGCATCATCCAGGTGGATGCTACACATTGGTGGTGGTTGAAGTGGCTCCCAACTGTCTCTGTAAAGCACTTTGAGTAGATAGAAAAGCACTGCATAAATATAAATGATTATTATTATTATTAACAGCCATCCTCCGCAGCTCCAACCGCATAGTAGTGAAACAGGATAGCAAGGAGGGCCCTGCCCGGCTCCCCACTCCTGACGTCACGCTTCCCCCTTCCCTTGGCCCGCAGCCTTTGTCTCGGATTAGCGTGAATATATCGCTCCTGCAAACGAACTATGATTATTAGCGCCATGAGAGAAGTCACAAAATCAACAGGAATGTTCAAGCAAATTATAGAAAAAAAAACCTGATGTAAATCCATTAAGGAGTTCTCTCGTTCGCTAGCTAAGCGGAGTTAAGATTACACCCTGAAGTTGAAGCAATTAAAAGGGATGACCTGGTTGGTCATATATAGCAAAATTAGGTAGGAGTGGGGGGAGAAGAACATCCTCATAATAAATAAAACTTTACGACCAACACCCTCCTTACCCCACCTCATTACCCCCCGCACCTACCCTCAAACCCCCCCCCCCCCCCCCCCCACCTAATTTTGCTATATACTGCCTTTGATTCTTGTACATCTAATCATTATCCTCTGATGACGGCTCCTGGCAGGAGCTGAAAGCTCAGGAATAAAAATCTGCTTTATGATACGTGATTCATTCTCTCCCTTTGAGGATCTCCAACTACAGTTAGGTCCATAAAAATTTGGACAGAGACAACTTTTTTCTAATTTTGGTTCTGTACATTACCACAATGAATTTTAAATGAAATAACTCAGATGCAGTTGAAGTGCAGACTTTCAGCTTTAATTCAGTGGGGTGAACAAAACGATTGCATAAAAATGTGAGGAAACTAAAGCATTTTATTAACACAATCCCTTCATTTCAGGGGCTCAAAAGTAATTGGACAAATTAAATAACTGGAAATAAAATGTTCATTTCTAATACTTTGTTGAAAACCCTTTGCTGGCAATGACAGCCTGAAGTCTTGAACTCCTGGACATCACCAGATGTTGGGTTTCCTCGTTTTTAATGCTCTGCCAGGCCTTCACTGCAGTGGCTTTCAGTTGCTGTTTGTTTGTGGGCCTTTCTGTCTGAAGTTTAGTCTTCAACAAGTGAACTGCCTGCTCAATTGGGTTAAGATCAGGTGACTGACTTGGCCATTCAAGAATTTTCCACTTCTTTGCTTTAATAAACTCCTGGGTTGCTTTGGCTGTATGTTTTGGGTCATTGTCCATCTGTATCATGACTCAATTTGACTGCTGTATTTAGCTGGATTTGAGCAGACAGTATGTCTCTGAACACCTCAGAATTCATTCGGCTGTTTCTCTCCTGTGTCACATCATCAATAAACACTAGTGTCCCAGTGTCACTGGCAGCCATGCACGCCCAAGCCATCACACTGCCTCCACCGTGTTTTACAGATGATGTGCTATGCTTTGGATAATGAGCTGTTCCACGCCTTCTCCATACTTTTTCCTTGCCATCATTCTGGTAGAGGTTGATCTTGGTTTCATCTGTCCAAAGAATGTTTTTCCAGAACTCTGCTGGCTTTTTTAGATGTTCTTTAGCAAAGTCCAATCTCGCCTTTCTATTCTTGAGGCTTATGAGTGGCTTGCACCTTTCAGTGCACCCTCTGTATTTGCTTTCATGTAGTCTTCTCTTTATGGTAGACTTGGATATCGATACGCCTACCCCCTGGAGAGTGTTGTTCACTTGGTTGGCTGTTGTGAAGGGGTTTCTCTTCACCATGGAAATGATTCTGCGATCATCCACCACTGTTGTCTTCCGTGGACGTCCAGGTCTTTTTGCGTTGCTGAGTTCACCAGTGCTTGCTTTCTTTCTCAGGATGTACCAAACTGTAGACTCCGTGTGAGTTGGAGGGCTCAGTTGTTGTCTTTCCAATCATGGCCGCTATAACTCCTTCAGTGTTCTCAGCGATCTCTTGGTGGCCTCCCTCCATCTCTCAGCCCACTCTATCAGATTTCCAGCTCTGACCTTTCCCACGTCCTCATGATTGATATAACCGGATATTCAGTCACTTGGATATTTTCTTGTCTCCATCTCCTGACTTGTGTGTTTCAATCCCCATTTCACGGAGTTGCTTAGAGGTGTTCTTCTGTGTTCTTTATGTGACATGTTTGCACCACTCTAGCTCAGCATGGTATCACTTTCTTCATTTGTCTATTATTTCTTTTTTCTCTTTTGCAGAAGATGAAGTGAAACTCATGCTAGAAGTTTGGAGGGCTTCCAGGCCACACAGTGCACTTTTGAGGGGGGTCTCACCAGGCACCGCTCAACTGCTGGAGCTACACTACACTTCAATCTGCCCGGTACCCAGTGTACAGGGTAATGCCACAGGGTAGGGGGGCGGGTGGGTTAGGATTAAGTCAGTAACAGGCCTGAAGCTCTCGCTGCCGCTGTCCTTATACGCATGTCTATAGTTACACTTGGGAAGCCATAGCAGGGGCGTGTAGTTGATTGTAATCCTTTGATATTTTTATCAGCGTACTGCTGGTGTGTGGAGCACATATACTTATAGATACACATATACATATGCAAATTATGCTTGTTTAGCTCCTCCCTGAGGTTTGGGAGGTGAAGAGCTGCAGTGTTTAACAGCCAAAGTGCCACCGAGGTTCTCTTAAACAGCCATTAAGGGGTTAATTAAAAATGTGAACGCTTTTGAGACTTTAGCTTTGGCTTTCTGAAAAATCATTTTTCACTCTGGTGCTTTACACTGTGAATATCATCTTTAGACTCGCACAGCCCATGGCTTCTGTTATGTGTGTAACCACTACATTAAACAAAATGGCTGTGTGGTCTGTTTGGTTGTTACTGGTTAGGAAATACGCAACGAGCCATTGGCATCTCATCAAACCCGGCTCTTGGATTTTTGTTTTTTTTTTTTTTTTATTAGGGTGGATACGCCTCTTCTAATGGGTGTGACTGCCACCCGGGCATTCAATGTGTAGTGAGCCAAAACTTGATTAAGAACACCTCGAATGTGGCCAGGGTATTGTGTTGAAATGTGGCAACAATGTAACGTATGGGCATCTAAGCGAAACTGGGCATTTGGCAAGAATTCACCCTGCTCTGATGCTGCCAGCCAGCTGGCACCCATCCACAAACAGGAACAATTTAATACAGTTTAGAGTTTCATTTAACAATCCAAATTGAGTTGCTTCGGTCCATTATCTGAACCAGTGTAAACTCATCCTTTGTTGACTGGTACTGAAGCCTATTGCCTATGCCCATTCATTTAGCTCAGTTGACGGGTTGAAATCTAAACAATTCAGGGCAGACCTCAGGGTTAACGTTTGCAGTGTACCATCTATTGGAATGTATTTTGTAATGCATGTAGTAATGAAATGCGCTGCAGACGGCGTATCAAAAACATTAGAACTGCTTTTATAAATCCCATACCTAATAACATATAATACAGAAACAGCAACTGGATGGACACAGGTTGCTATGTCTCTGACAAGCATTTGTAGCAATAAAATGCATCCCAAACATTAATACCGCTTTTACAAATGCCATACCACATGGATACAACAGAGATATATGCATTGCTTCTGTCATTCCAACAGATGGTACACCACAAACATTTGTAGTAATAAAATGCATCACATTTGTTATTCTAACAGATGGTGCATCACAAACATTTGTAGCAATAAAATGCATTTAATTTGTTATTCCGATAGGTGATGCATCAGAAATATTAACACTGCTTTTGAAAATCCCATACCAAATGGATACAACAGAGACATATGCATTGCATTTGTCATTCCAACTGATGGTACACCACAAACATTTGTATTAAAAAAAAAAATCACATTTGTTATTCCAACAGATTGTGCATCACAAACATTTGTATCAATAAAATGCATCTCATTTGTTATTCCCACAAGTGTTGCATCACAAATATTAATACTGCTTTTGCAAATCCCAATACCTAATAACATATAATACAGAAACAGCAACTGGATGGACACAGGTTGCTATGTCTCTGACAAGCATTTGTAGCAATAAAATGCATCCCAAACATTAATACCGCTTTTACAAATGCCATACCACATGGATACAACAGAGACATATGGATTGCATTTGCCATTCTAACAGATGGTACACCACAAATGTTTGTAGTAATAAAATGCATCACATTTATTATTCTAACAGAGGGTACATCACAAACATTTGTAGCAATAAAATGCATCTCATTTGTTATTTCAACAGGTGGCGCATCTCAAATATTAACACTGTTTTTACAAATCCCATACCAAATGAATACAACAGAGACATGCGCACTGCATTTTTCATTCCAGCAGATGGTACACCACAAACATTTGTAGTAATAGAATGTATCACATTTGTTATTTCCACAGATGGTACATCACAAACATTAACACTGCTTTTATGAATCCCATACCAAATGGCATATGACAGAGAAATGTTTACTGCATAAAATTAAATGCAATAAAACCTGCCATAAATGTAATTCCAATTTCACACCTCTCCCCACCCAATGTATTCTTTCTGAAGACGACCAGGAGATGACACATAGTTAAAACCAGAAACAAGTCGTAACCTAGAAGATAACACTTTGCACCAAAGCCTAACCTCTAATCAGTAATTTAAGGGAAAACTGTAAGATCAAAAACCAGAAAAATCAGGAGAGAAATTGGCTCTTTGTTTGATTGAGTTCATATCCAAATCACAGATACTGAATGAACCGCCACACCGGCACTTAAGGCGTCAAATTTATGACATAAGACACAGTGACATCCGAGACCTCATTCTTATGGATCAACATCCAACAACGGGAAGTATAACAAAACAAAATAATGTCACTGCACCACGAAATAAGTAATCATTATTTTCTAGAAACATTAGAATATAAGGTAAACACGCAATTAATAATAACTCCCACTCCCACGAATACTTTAAGTTAGAAGATTTTTTTTTAAATAAGATTTAAATTTCAATGTGAACGGCACCTAACACCACACCAATTAACTAACACTGGTCCTCTAATCAATGGATACATTTGAAAGAACGTATTAACTTACTAGAAAAAGCACAATATTTGCGGCCAGCAATGCTTACTGCTTCTCCCTCAATGCTTATCACAAGTCGGCTCCTATATGTGAATTTGAGCCTGTACTGGAAACCAATCACCCTGTTAAATCAAGCCATCTTTTACGAGGTAGATCAATACGTTTAAAACAAAATCCTTTCCGTCAGTTTGCTGCCCAAAATGTTTTTAGTGATTTTAATGTCTCACGCATCCCTAAACCCATCCTCTTCATTCCTGAGTTCCCAAGTTTGTATTTTGCGAGACCAGGGCGCACTCCTCACAATTTGCTTCCTCTCAGGCTCACCAAAGGATTAACGTACTGGAAAAACGTGATATTGAAATCCCGCCGAAGTCACTTTCAGTGTTATGGGGCGTTGCTTTCCAACAACATGGCGTCATGGTGTGTGGGTAGCATGTCTTCCCCCTCCACCCTCCTCCAACACAACCACCAGCTGATTTCCGCTGGGTCCACGTGTCATGAAAGTGACATGGTGTCTTGTCTGCTCATTCTGGCTTGGAGTTTTGGTGGAGATGTGAGGTCCACACAGAAAAGAAATTCTAGCTGAGATTAAAGGAAGTAAGTTTAGCAGGTATCACATGACCCATTTTTATGTGACCCAATGACGTGAGAGGTCGGTGTCACGTCACAATTCGACGAATGCTATCACGGGAATTGTCTCCCAGTGGAAAGGTTTTCCTACCTGGTGGGGGGGGGGGGGATTGTCCCACTTTTCTCATAGCACATGAACGCAACCTCATTACAATTAATCGGGTCGGGTCACCATTATTGTCTAGACCAGTATTTCCCAGCCTTTTTGGTGTCATGACCCCATTTCTCATATGCTATTGTGGTTACCACCAACCAGAGGTAGTGGGTTTGGTTTTGGAAAGGAGTGTTCCCTTCCGTGAATTTAGAGCAATCGCCTGAACAGAGGGGAAATGGGGTGGTCCCCCCTGAGTGAATTGAGTGTGATGGTCAAATAGGGGGTTCTCCCGCGCAATCGCCAGAGTCTTAGATGAAACAAGTGCAGTCGTCAATGCTTTTCTTCCTCGGTGAGTCGAGCATGATCGCCAGAGCTAGAGTCATCCAGGATCGGCCACAATCCACCAGCGATGGTGCTGCTATGAATCGAGGGCAACTGTAGCACCAATTTTCATCTAGGGTCAGCCGTGGCCCACCTGCAATACCACCATGACCCACCAGAGGGGCCCCAGCCTACATGTTGGGAAACGCAGATCTAGACAGCACAATGGCATCACCCAGCGGAAAATGCAAAATGTGAAATTAGACTTTGAATGTCGTGTTTCCGTCCATCAAAGGTGTTGGTCCTTACAAGAGCTGCCTTTGTGACATTAAATCTTTTCTGTTTTTTCTCTCCTGCCACTGTTTGCATTAACAAACAACTTGCCATTGGCAATGGGTGCGCTTGGCACTTTTTTTTGTTTTGCATTCCAATATTTGCCAAATGAACTTATGCCTACCTTATGCAAAAATGTATATCTAGTGGAATTTGACACATCGCTGGGGCCGCACGGGACTGTGAGTGCACCTTGTGACGTGTCTGCTAATTTTGAGCCTTCAGAATGCTGCTTCAAACTGTTTTATCTTAAAAAAAAATTGTATCTTGTGTTCTTTTTTATGTAATCATCTTTTTTAAACGCAGTTATCGATTTTGTATAATTTTTTTTTTGGATAATAAAATGAAGAAGACAATCCTTGGGTCCTCAGGTCGTTTTGTTAAGCTTTGAAATCTCTTGTGTGCCTTTCTTTATTTAGCTGAATTTCTCATCCAAAGTGACTTACAAATCCAAACTGTGCAATCCAATTCAAAGTCACAGAGGAGCTGTGTCTGTCAGGTCTGTGGTGGAACAGCAACCAGAAGATGAAAATGGCAAATGAGAGTGTTTTATCTTGGTAGAGTCCTGTATTACTTCACTTTGCCTTTTTGTATTCTTTATTGAGTTGCCTTTGTCAGAATGCCTCAGACCCCACAGACGTCCCACTGTTTCTAAGGTATTGCACTTTATGACTTCTCCCCACCTTTCCTTCTACATCAATAACTTCAGGCACTTTCACAGAGTAAAAGACAAGCAGGAGTTAAGTTACAACTTTAAATGGTGTATTATTGATCTTCTTCTTCTTCTTTTGGCTGCTCCCGTTAGGGGTTGCCACAGCAGATCATCTTCTTCCATATCTTTCTGTCCTCTGCGTCTTGTTCTGTTACCCCCATCACCTGCATGTCCTCTCTCACCACATCCATAAACCTCCTCTTAGGCCTTCCTCTTCTCCTCTTCCCTGTCAGCTCTATCCTTAGTATCCTTCTCCCAATATACCCAGCATCTCTCCTCTGCACATGTCCAAACCAACGCAATCTCGCCTCTCTGATTTTGTCTCCCAACCTGAGCTGACCCTCTAATGTCCTCATTTCTAATCCTGTCCATCCTCGTCACACCCAATGCAAATCTTAGCATCTTTAACTCTGCCACCTGCAGGTCTGTCTCCTGCTTTCTGGTCAGTGCCACCGTCTCCAACCCATATAACATAGCTGGTCTCACTACCGCCCTGTAGACCTTCTCTTTCACTCTTGTTGATACCCGTCTGTCACAAATCACTCCTGACACTCTTCTCCACCCACTCCACCCTGCCTGCACTCTCTTTTTCACTTCTCTTCCACAATCCCCATTACTCTGTACTGTTGATCCCAAGTATTTAAACTCATGCACCTTTGTCAACTCTAACTGACCTCCCTCTCATTCACACACATGTATTCTGTCTTGTTCCTGCTCACCTTCATTCCTCTCCTCTCTAGAGCAGATCTCCACCTCTCCAGGGTCTCCTCAACCTGCTCCCTACTATCGCTACAGATCACAATGTCATCAGCAAACATCACAGTCCACGGGGACTCCTGTCTAATCTCGCCTGTCAACCTGTCCATCACCATTGCAAATAAAATGGTGTATTATTGATAATATTCATAAGTAATAACAATAAGCAAAGTACAAGTGAACATTGGCAACCATACAACCTGATAAATGCTGATGTGTAGTGTCAGGCGGCACACACACTTGTTAGTTTGTAATGGCCGACTCATTCTCCCAAACCGGCAGCTACACCACCAAGACCCGTGGCCAGGCAAGCTGAGGATGTTAGACCCGACAAGCCGTACTTCTTCCAAATAAACTTCCCCAATCGATGATCGCACATGAGCCAAAAAACAAACAATATGCAAAATAATAAAGTGAGTATATGAGGTGTGATCAAAAAATACGGTGAATGTTTAAAAAAGAAACGTTTATTGTAGTAAAAGATTTACAACTACTAGTCCCCCTCAAAATACTCTCCTCCACTTCGAATGCACTTATCCCAACGCTAATGGCCGCTTTGCAAAGCAGTTCTGGAAGTTTTCTTTTGAGAGTCTCTTTAGTTGGGCTGTTGTGGCTGCCTGGATGTCCTCAATGGATTGAATTTTTTTGCCTTTTACGGTCATTTTCAATTTAGGGAACAGCCAGAAGTATGTAGGAATGTTCTTCGGGCCGCCTAGTGGACAGTAAGTGGAAGTACATCGACGAGAAAACCCAGGAAGTGCTTTTTCACATAAATAGTGGAGGGAATCTGCCACAAGTAATAGAGT
This sequence comes from Erpetoichthys calabaricus, assembly GCF_900747795.2. Lineage (NCBI taxonomy): Eukaryota > Metazoa > Chordata > Cladistia > Polypteriformes > Polypteridae > Erpetoichthys > Erpetoichthys calabaricus. Next base: position 148,761,648 of record NC_041405.2, on the reverse strand, counting down.
CATCACAGTAAAGTGGAGACCATGTCAGCTTTAACTCTTTTAGGGCAATTTTTCTTTTTGTTTCTTTTCTCCCAAGGGTGATTTTTTTTTACAAAAACTAACTTTTTAAAAAAAAGAACACAAAGCAATGGTTTAAGACATCAAATCAACAAAAAATCGTTCAGGGACAACTGGGCAACAAACAACTCTGTGACAAACAACTCGGCGACAGACAACTCGGTGAAAAGACAACTCAGCGAAAGACAACTCGGCGAAAAGACAACTCGGAAGAGAGACAACTCGGCGAAAAGACAACTCGGCGAAAGACAACTCGGAGAGAGACAACTCGGCGAAAAGACAACTCGGCGAAAGACAACTCGGCGGCATCCTTTACCAGTTAGGTAATAGTTAGGTTCAAAGAGATTTTTTAATAATATGTAAATGACAATGTAATTTAAAATGTTGAAAATAGCTTTATGTAATTGATGAATGAACTTTATTCTGCAGATGGAACAAACTCGATCTTACATTATCTTCTGCAACCAAAATCGCTAATCCTTTATGTAAATTGTATTGATTGTAATCGTATGATAACGTTATTTAGAATACAAAAGGTGACCTGCGAGTACGGCTTAAGGAATATCTTTACTCTCAACATATTGGGACTCTCATAAAGCAGGTGATTCTGTGGATTTTCCTGCGCCCTACATTGTCATTTAAATATCATTAAAAAATCTCTTTGAAACTAACTATTACCTAACTGGTAAAGGATGTCGCCAAGTTGTCTTTTCGCAGAGTTGTCTTTTCACTGAATTGTCTTTCGCCGAGTTGTCTGTCGCCACATCGTCTTTTCACCGAGTTGACTATGGCCCAGTTGCCACCGAACCACAAAAAAATATTTATTTTTGACAAATGTTACTGTCCTGCATGTTGTATGAGCCTGCATACTATATGATTTCACATACATATCACATATATGTTACACAGCAAAGTCCTACAAAGTATGATATCGCTCAAAGCAGCCAATTGCATGCACTACCATGTTGCACTGCTTACAATATGTATTACACTGGTGGCTCCTTTTCAATTGTCTGTTCCTCACTCTCTTGCTCGATCTCCTGATCACTCTCAACAAAATCAGGTTCTGAAAAATCAGAATCCGACTCAGCGATAATGTGCAAAACATTGTCTGTTGAGTATTTTGTTTTCTGTACTCGCTTCGCTCCCTTGTGAGATGTCGATGCCATCTTTACCTTTGTTTACATTTGTTTATATTTCGTAACTCACGCACATGTAAGGATTAGATGCCGAGTCAATGAGTCTAATATTCCTCCAAGCGGAGAGGGAATGCCTTTAACGTAATGGTGAGTTTTGTCGCTGTATTATCGTAGTATTTCCCTCTACTTACCCTTTACCTGTTTTCCCTCAAGGGTAAGTGTACTCGTCAAGTTTGTTATTGGGTTGGTCTACTGTTGCACCTTAAGATTATCACACACATACATAGCTATACGTATACACACAGACCCTAACCACAACAGTGCCTCATGAATGACACACACATAGCTGATTAACCTTTAGCACTTTAAACCACACAAGTGCTTTAGGAATAACACAGCCTATCACTCAGCACTTCAAGAGACTTACTTATTATCGGTACGAACAACATACGATGTTTTAATGATATCTCAGACCTAAATATTACTTTTGGTCTACAAGAATACATTTAAACATAAAAAGGCTCAGTACTTTTGACTATAGGCCATTTATCAGCCTTACTTTACGTACTGTTCCCTACTATTGGGTGGAGCTCACACCCTCAGCCTTAATAAACCTCGCAGCACAGAGGTAATGGCAAATCTCCAGCTGCACTAGGTGATCAAAGAAATATAACTTATTATTTCAATCACTCTATAGACATTAAGACAAAGCATATAAAGTTAAAAGCAGCATGGTATTTATTACAAGAATAATAATAATACCACTGGAACAAAGAATAATAGAAAATAGGTACTGATAGGAAGTCTGAATATATATAGTCTTTAGAAAAAGCTTACAAAAAAGTTACAGATGACAAGGATGAATGTCACAGGGAGGCATTTGATTTAGCAATCGATGTTCATGATGCTTTTCTGATGACCAGTGATGTCTACGTTCGTCCTTCTTCCTCCCTCCTTCCTTACTTCCTTACTTTCCTACTCACTCCTCAGACAAGACATATTTATTCTAAAATTGTACCAGAGGGTTTTGCAAGATGTGATTAATAGACATTCTGATTGGCTAGCTGTCAAAATGAAGAATTAATTCAATGTTCATTTTCCCAAACAATAAAACCTTTTATGTTCTCTGAGGTGTCGGCAGATCTTCCTTTTCCAGGCTGTAAAATAATTAGATGTCCATCCATAAAATAATCAGTAGCCTGAGGCACGGCTCAGTCTTCCTTTCCCAGGCTGTAATACCAATTCAGCACTATGCTGTGAACAACTGTTATAAAAGTGAGGTGTAAGGGATATGCCTTTTTAATGTAATGCCTCCTACATCTGAATTCATCTTGTTGGGATTGAACAAAATATAATAATAAAAATATAGAGAATAATTAGTAGATTTTATACATCATAACAGTTGCCATTAACAGATGATTGTCGCCCTCTATCCCAGGACGTCGACTTTTGCCGATGTGCGCCCTCAACCCCTCATGTCAAAAAAAGTCGACATCCTCCCTAAAAGAGTTAAAATGCACTGGATGACACATTGGGACAATTTAGAGTGAATGATAGCCCCTGGTCATATTTTTTCTTATGTTTTGATGTGAGGAAGCACCACTATGGCAAGCAATAAAAAAGGAGACAACTGAGTGTTCTGGTAATGTCTGGTGAGTTTTATTAGAAGCTAGCTGGCCCAGTCTTTTATAAATTTAACAGTATGCAATATGTACAATATCACTCACAACACGCTCACTTATTATTGTGATAACAACACCACATAAAAGAAAAAATGGGTGAGGCCTTCAACAAGACCCACAAAACACAGGCCAGAATGTGATTGCCCTGCCCCAATAGAGGCCTCACCCAGACAAGCCTGATTCTAAGCTTTAGGCCAGACTAGGCTCCAAAATGGAGAACAGGCTTTTAAAGCTCAAAAATCACACAAAAGTCTCTTGACTTCTTAAAATACATCTGATAGGGAGAACCATGAAAACTCTGGCTTGTAAAGAGATAAGTCCACAAGAATCTTTAGAAAAGATAAATGTTTATTAACAAAAGGAAAAGGCTCAAAAGAGCAGTAAAAGAGTTGTCTGAAATACTATCCAAAGGTGAACAAGTCCTAAAAACACAACGCCATGGAAAAACCCAATAAACGGAAAAAAAAAAATCAAGAGAATCAGTAAAAGCAAACAATACTGTTAATAATCTTCAAAGAACTCAAATGAACTGTGATGACTTGCTGTTCTGGCCTGTATATGAAGGCTGGGGGCAACCATCTAACATTGAAGTCAGAATGGCCCCGCCTCTCGAGGGGAGGAGCCACCAAAAAATTCAAAGAAACCAGGCAGAACAAAACAAAGAAACAAAATAATCACAAAATAAAAATATTTTGTTATAATGCATAACAAGACCGATCATGCAAATACACAACAATACTTTCATAAATGGTAATAAAAGCATCAAAAATGAACAAAAAAGAACTTAAAACGTCAGCCTGGGAGGAATACTGTCTTAAAGATGACACTCATTGGCCTCATTTTCAACACATCCATTCCGAGGTGTTTATCGTTTATATTAAACAGCATATTGCTGCTTTTCTTTCCAACAGATGGTACATGCAAGCAACACTATAATCTAACAAAGAAAATTTTTAACGAGAAAATAATAAGAAATAAAAAAAAAAGAATGGTAAAGGAAATACTAATCTTACTGGCGCTCACTGACAGACACACAAAGAGAACTGTGGGGGTCTTAAATTTGGGTTCTGGGTGACCAGATGTTAATAGAAATTTTTATTTATTTACACCATTTATTCCTGCCTATGTTCTGCTACTTTAATAAAGGCAGATCATCAAAATCTTTGATAGACTCAATTGAGATTAGTACTCCCTCTAGCATTCTCTTCTATTTTCAATATTTTTTCTATTGAATTATTTTTTATCTATCTATCTATCTATCTATCTATCTATCTATCTATCTATCTATCTATCTATCTATCTATCTATCTATCTATCTATCTATCTGTCACAAAAAACAGACGCAAGTGTCATTGAAAGGTTTGGGGCAGCCACCCATATAATATTCCCTGGCTGCAAAAAGGTGAATTGCTAGCACTGATGTGCTCAGAATTGAGTCCAAAACAGAACTGATGAGTTTTCTAGAATATTGTGGCTTTAAAGGCCAGAAAGGGAAGTGAAGTCATCAAGGGTAGAAACGGAAGGGTCCTCTTCCACAGGCTCGGACCTGGACATGACGTCATCAAAAACGCCGGAACCAGAAGTCTCTTCGTCCATGGGTTCTACACCGTAAGTGGCATCATTATGCCCGGAACCAGAAGTGACGTCTTCAGGGCCAGGCGGAATTTCCCATGAACGGTCTGCAGGAAAGTGAAAAAAAGGTCAGCACACTGCGCCACGCTCTGGTCTGGCATGAAATTACTGTCATTTACACCCTTTAGCTGCCTCCCATACGCACATGCATGACACTATATATCCATTATATAGTGCCTTATCTATCTATCTATTTATTATATAGTGCCTTTTAAATCTATCTATCTATCTATCTATCTATCTATCTATCTATCTATCTATCTATCTATCTATCTATCTATCTATCTATCTATCTATCTATCTATCAGTCTGAATTGCACTTATTTATTTATTTATTTACTAGGGGGTTCTGCCCCTGCTTGCTTCACTCGCCAATCCCCAGGTGGGCGCTATGCACCAGCCACTTTGCATCTCTGCCGTTCGCATATGGGAAAGCGGATGTGCAATTTAAACAGATTATTATTTTCATGGGAATTGTTACATATGAATAATAAAACTAACTATTTTACGTTACAGTAATTAACCATAGTTAAAAATAGTAAAACGTAATAAATTGAAATAAAATTATGTTTCATGTTGTGTTAGAGGTTTTCATTGAGTTATACGTTTTCGGTTCTGTTTGTCTTTGATTTTAACACGCAAATACTTTTTAAACTTCTGTCTTTGATATCTCTGTTTTCCAAAACTATTATCGCTGACAATTTGTCACATGTTGGTTTATTATATATGCGAGCGTGATCTTTCGGATTCATATAGAAATCCAAGAAAACTTCTTTGTCCGCATTTTGCAGATAAATTTACTGTAAAGTGCAATACTTTTGGACGTATGGATTTGTATCCATTATTGGCTGTAGAATTTCTAACACGCCCGATTGTTTAACTCTTTGGATTCTATGTTGCATTGCTTCTCCGTGATGATAAATATAAACCTGACCAAATTGTGGTTTCTTCAAAATTAAACTTGCAGTAGCTTTAATTGTTGTGAGACCACAGATTCTCATAGCGTATGGTCCTGAATCGTGTAAATCTACATTTTGAGCATTGAATGTTGCGAACGCAAACAGATTATTGTAGATTCGGATATTTTGCCTGTAGTGTTTGTGGATTTCACTTTCACCAAACAACAAATCTTTTAATTCTCGTGATACGCCTCTTCATTGGGAAGAAAAACTACTTTTCCTTGATGGCAACACGAATTAGATGATCTACAAGACTCCGACTTAAAGTTTGAAGCCGAACAACATACTTCTGTCTTATCACCTATGTCCTTATATTCAATCTCTTTTCACTGTTCCATTATTTCACTGAGTAATAATGTAATCTTCACTAACAGTTTTTTGAGACTTTCGAATTTTAGTACTTTCATAATCTCTAACCTGCTCTACATGTGTATCGCACCAATGTTTTTGAACCTCTTTAAAATGTTCTACTTTGTCTTCTACTCTTTGTCTTTTATTTCCAACCCTGCTTGGACCTACGAGGTTTTCAATTCCACTTGGTCCAGGCTGATTATTACTTTCCTTATTTTCCGAATTTTCACTTACATTATTATTGTTCTTTTTTGAATTCTTTTCTCTCCAACACTTTTTTGGGTCTCTTTTCAATGAGCTGCCCTTTCTTGTTCGCATAGTCGTTAACGTGTCATCTAGAACGTATAAAATTATTGTCCAGAAAGGACCACATTGAAGGAAACGAATAGATTGTATGTCTAAAAATACTGTCCAGAAAAGCTTCTTTAAAGGATGAAACTGTGGACTTTTCATGAAAGACTTTAAATGAGGAAAACTTAAAAATTTAGAAGAGCTGAGTGCACAGGAAGTGTGTCTGACAAGAGCATTCACAAGAATGAGAGGTGATTGGACCGTGTGCGTGGTTGAATATGATTGAGAGGAGTGCAGGACTTGAAATTATCTGTTGGCAAAAAGTCTCGTCTCGAGATTTCTTTTTATAATAGAGAGATGTATTTATTTTCTTATTTTTCCTACTATTAAAGTTTGACTCTTGGCATAGATCTCTTTCTCATGGGGTGTGGGTTGATTTGATTCAAACCTAGTTTTGTAAAACTTGACTTGCTTGTATGGAATGTTATTTGATTTTAATAAATTCAATAAAATGTTTTAAAAAAAATCTCCTGTATCGAAGTAAAGGATACTTGCTGCTTCAAAAATTTACTTTGTCGACTGGCTATCCTCTCTTTCTTTCTTTTGGGTGGGGGATTAATTTTAGTTTTGTTAAGTTCGATTTGGCTGTATGGATTGTTGGTTGCTTTTAATTAAAATTAATAAAAAAACATGCTAATCACCCAATTCATTGTGTTGTAGTGGACAGAACTGAACGTCACATGAAATCCTTCCTCCCCACAGCCATCAGACTCTATAACTCCTCTTCTGGTCAATCATCCACACTATAAGCTGTTCCCTTTTTCTTTAATGGATATCCCAGTACATTTTCAACTACTTAGATGTGCAATTCTCACGTGAATAACTTTTTGTTTTCAGAATGTGCAATATTTCACTTAAAATGCAATATTATCATGTGAAATACTTCAAGCTGAGTGTGCTCTTACTGTTTAGTATACTTGGGATTTTGTGAGATTCCCACATGCACAGTATTAATTGTATTACATTCAACATGTGCCTGTGGAGCTTAGTGAATGACGATTTATTGTACTTTATGTTGATTTTTATACTGTATTTTAATTTTACATCCTTATTTTTTATACTTGCTCTTAGTGTTACTTGTGCCTTTGTCTATTTGTACAGTGATCCCTCGCTATATCGCGCTTCGCCTTTCGCGGCTTCACTCTATCGTGGATTTTATATGTAAGCATATTTAAATATATATCGCGGATTTTTTGCTGGTTCGCAGATTTCTGCGGACAATGGGTCTTTTAATTTCTGGTACATGCTTCCTCAGTTGGTTTGCCCAGTTGATTTCATACAAGGGACGCTATTGGCAGATGGCTGAGAAGCTACCCAACGTACTTTTCTCTCTCTCTCTCTTGCGCTGACTATCTGTGATCCTGACGTAGGGGGTGTGAGCAGGGGGGCTGTTCGCACACCTAGACGATACGAACGCTCGTCTAAAAATGCTGAAAGATTATCTTCACGTTGCTACCTTCTGTGTGCAGCTGCTTCCTGAAGCGACATGCTGCACGGTGTTTCGCATACTTAAAAGCTCAAAGGCCACGTATTGATTTTTGTTTGTTTTTCTCTGTCTCTCTCTCTCTCTCTCTCTCTCTTTCTCTGCTCCTGACGGAGGGGGTGTGAGCTGCCACCTTCAACAGCTTTGTGCCGCGGTGCTTCGCATACTTAAAAGCCAAACAGCCCTATTGATTTGTTTGCTTTCCTCTGTCTTTCTGACAGACACTGCTCCTGACGCGCACTCCTTTGAAGAGGAAGATATGTTTGCATTCTTTTAATTGTGAGACGGAACTGTCATCTCTGTCTTGTCATGGAGCACAGTTTAAACTTTTGAAAAAGAGACAAATGTTTGTTTGCAGTGTTTGAATAACGTTCCTGTCTCTCTACATCCTCCTGTGTTTCTGCGCAAATCTGTGACCCAAGCATGACAATATAAAAATAACCATATAAACATATGGTTTCTACTTCGCGGATTTTCTTATTTCGCGGGTGGCTCTGGAACGCAACCCCCGCGATGGAGGAGGGATTACTGTATAGTGGTATCATAAATCATTTCCCTCATGATTAGGGTTTCCAGATTAGAAAATTAGAAATATGGGACACTCTTAAAATCTCTCTCTATATTACTATATATATATTGTGATGGACACATCCAGGACGCTAGATGGCATCTTCCCTGCAGCCTAGAGGTGCCCTGGATTCCGACAGGACATCATGGAAGATGGAGTTTGGCTTCACAACCCTGTTGGGTACCCTGGGAACCATCGTGTGATGCTGCAGGGAGACGAGGGGATTTTTGTTTCCAGTATATCCCGGAAGTACATCCAAGTCATGGGGACGGAGGAACAGAAGTACTTCCGGGCTGAAGAAAAATGTAATTCTCCATCTCACCTGGAAGTGCTACAAGTCACGTGAACCGAAGAGGAGAAGCACTTCCGGTCTATATAACAGACTATGGGAGACCCAGCAAGTGAGCCGGAGTTGGGAGGAAGTGTGACGGAGTTGCTGGGAGGAGAGGAGAGGACAGGAGAGTTATTGTGTTTGATAGTGTGTATTTATTATTAGTGATTACTTGTTTATGGTGGTGGAGGTGCTTTGGTGCTACTTCTGGGTGCTTTTAAACCAGTGTCTGCATCTATCTGTTGGGTTTCACGGGGTAACAGCGCCCTCAAGTGTCCACATATTGACGATATATACATATATTGCATAGTTTTTACTGTCAAATAATGCAAAGAGTATGCGACATGTGTTTCGCCCTAATTCTGGGCTCATTAGGCATACACACTCACTGCACCTCCTCTCGGAGATCGAACCTCGGATGTAAGCGTCAGAGGCAAAGCCTCTTTATGTTGTGCCACGGCGTGTGGGTCGTTTATTTGACAGACTATGCAACATTCCATGATCTGCTTCTCACAACTGAAGAGGGCACCGTGGCGGATGTTTGCCGACTTGCAGACCAACCACAAGAGTTACCTGGTAGGTAACCACCCTTACAATCAGATTATGATTCAGACTACGAATGTCATGAATCTAATATATATATACAGTACTGTGCAAAAGTTTTAGGCAGGTGTGAAAAAATGTCGTAAACAAAGAATGCTTTCAAAAATGGAAGTGTTAATCATTTATTTTCATCAATCAACAAAATGCAGTGAATGAACAAAACAGAAATCTAAATCAAATCAATATTTGGTGTGACCACCCTTTGCCTTCAAAACAGCATCAGTTCTTCTAGGTACACTTGCACACAGTTTTTGAAGGAACTCGGCTGGTAGGTTGTTCCAAACATCCTGGAGAACTAACCACAGGTCTTCTGTGGATGTAGGCTTCCTCACATCCTTCTGTCTCTTCATGTAATCCCAGACACACTCGATGATGTTGAGATCAGGGCTCTGTGGGGGCCATACCATCACTTCCAGGACTTCTTGTTCTTCTTTACGCTGAAGGTAGTTCTTAATGACTTTGGCTGTATGTTTGGGGTTGTTGTCCTGCTGTAGAATAAATTTGGGACCAACCATACGCCTCCCTGATGGTATTGCATGATGGATAAGTATCTGCCTGTATTTCTCAGCATTGAGAACACCATTAATCCTGACCAAATCTCCAACTCCATTTGCAGAAATGCAGCCCCAAACGTTCAAGGAACCTCCACCATGCTTCACTGTTGCCTACAGACACTCATTATTGTACCGCTCTCCAGCCCTTCGACGAACAAACTGCCTTCTGCTACAGCCAAATATTTCAAATTTTGACTCATCAGTCCAGAGCACCTGCTGCCATTTTTCTGCACCCCAGTTCCTATGTTTTCGTGCATACTTGAGTCGCTTGGCCTTGTTTCCACGTCGGAGATATGGCTTTTTGGCTGCAACTCTTCCATGAAGACCACTTCTGGCCAGACTTCTCTGGACAGTAGATGGGTGTACCTGGGTCCCACTGGTTTCTGCCAGTTCTGAGCAGATGGCACTGCTGGACATCTTCCGATTTCGAAGGGTAATAAGCTTGATGTGTCTTTTGTCTGCTGCACTAAGTTTCCTTGGCCGACCACTGCGTCTACGATCCTCAACGTTGCCCGTTTCTTTGTGCTTCTTCAAAAGAGCTTGAACAGCACATCTTGAAACCCCAGTCTGCTTTGAAATCTTTGTCTGGGAGAGACCTTGCTGATGCAGTAGAACTACCTTGTGTCTTGTTGCTGTGGTCAATCTTGCCATGACATGAAACTGTCTTCCACAACCTCACCTTGGTAGCAGAGTCTGGCTGTTCCTCACCCAGTTTTAAGCCTCCTACACAGCTGTTTGTGTTTCAGTTAATGACTGTGTTTCAACCTACGTGTGACATTGATGATCATTAGTTGGTCGATTGGTTGATCAAACACCTGACTAGAATCCTACAAAATCCCTGACTTTGTGCAAGTGGACCTATAAGAATTGATGCTGGTTTGAAGGCAAAAGGTAGTAACACCAAATATTGATTTGATTTAGATTTTTCTTTTGTTCGCTCACTTTGCATTTTGTTCGCGCACTTTGCATTTTGTAAACTGATAACAATAAACAATCATCTATACTAATAAAAGGCAAAGCCCTCACTGACTCACTCACTCACTCACTCATCACTAATTCTCCAACTTCCCGTGTAGGTGGAAGGCTGAAATTTGGCAGGCTCATTCCTTACAGCTTACTTACAAAAGTTAGGCAGGTTTCATTTCAAAATTCAAAGCGTAATGGTCATAACTGGAACCTTTTTTTTTGTCCATATACTGTAATGGACTGCAGCGTCATCACGCCTCCCACGTAATCACGTGACCTGACTGTGAACGCAGTACATAGAAAACAAGGAAGAGCCCCAAAGAGCGTTGAAGAAAACATTCATTACACAATTGAGAAGGCAGCGAAACAATAAGAAGTGAGCGAGTGACGCATACAAGCATATTCATAAGTGCAGCTAAGGCGGAAACAAAGCACGGTGTAAACTGTAAGTTTAAATTAAGTTTGGCAAGATTGCTTTTCTCCTGTACAACTATACGTTGCATTCTCAACAGTAAGCTTGCACGACTTGGTCATATTACAACCGGAGTGCTGAACTGACAATGTGATATACAAAGAGAACTATAACAATCGTAATAAACAAACAATAAAACAATACAGAACCACTAAGTAAGGAGAAAGGACGGCCTTATATGGCGTTCGTTTATAAAACCGCGGACAGGCTGTGTAAAGGCAGCTTCACAAAAAAACAGATCCTTAACAAATTGTTATTGGTATATTTTCCCTCAATTTAAAAAGGTTTCCTTTTCTTCTTAATTAAAATTTAAAAGCAAGATTGTGATTCAGACTACGAATGCCGTGAATGTAATTACCCCGATCTACATGCTGTCAAATAAACAAACCACACGCCATGGTGCAATGTTAGGGGCTTCGCCTCTAGCGCTGACGTCCAAGGTTCGATTCCCGTAAGGGAGTGCAGTGAGTGTGTACGCCTGATGAGCCAAGAATTAGGGAGAAACACGTATCGCGTACTCTTTGCATTATTTGACAGTAAACTATTTTCAACCATTCTATGATCTGCTTCTCACAACTGAAGGCACCGTGGCGGATGTTAGCTGACTTGCTGGCCAACCATAAGCTATATCTGGTAGGTAACCACCCATACAATCAGATTGTGATTCAGACTACGAATGCCGTGAATATATATATATAAGTAGATATGTATATATATATATATATATATATATAGATATATATGTGAATGTATGTATGTATGTATATATGTATGTCTATATTTATATATATATATATATATATATATATATATATTTATATATATATATATATATATATATATATATATATATGTGCATATGTATATATATGTGTAGATATATATATATTTATATGTATATATATGTACATATGTATATATATATGTAGATGTGTAAATTTGTATATGTATATAAATGTATATGTGGATGTGTATATGTATATATATATATATATATATATATATATATATATATATATATATGTATATGTAGATATGTGTATATGTAGATATGTATATATATATATATATATATATATATATATGTATATGTATATATATGTTTACATAACCTCTTTAACACACTACTTCTCCGCTGTGAAGTGCGGGTATTTTGCTAGTTATTTATATTTCTGAAAGCATTCTTTGTTTACAGCATTTTTTCACACCTGCCTAAAATGGATGGAGAGCAAAACGGTAAGAGTGTCACCGTCCTCAGCCAACCACAGCAACTGAACAAGTTGCAAATACTCGTTTCCTTGTTACATTTGGGTTATTTTCATCAAGAGAATCTGAGAAAAGAAAGTACAATTACTTATAAAGTTACAACTAAGTACCGCAAGAAGGTAATAAAAATATACTTTTGTTACGAAATTTGAAAATGAACTAAATACGGGACATTTGGGTGTCCCTAAAAGGTCAGTACAGGACAGGGGACAAAATGATCAAATGTAAGGGGATATAAGGGACATCTGGCAACCCTACTCATGATTAAAAACGTTTTTCTGATTCTGATTCTAAAATCTCGATGAGATAGATCCATGAAATAATGACCATGAAAGTCAATTTGAAAGAATGACTTAAATCAGCAATCTGTGGTGCCAGAAAAGGAAAAGGCAGAGAAAGAATTTTAGCGTGCACTGGAAGTTGGATGTTTTACAAATTAAGATCAAAGTAATTTACATGGTTTATAAGCAAATTCAAAGTACTGAAGTGGATAAAGGCCAATATGAAAGATCAAGTTAAAAGTAACAGCGCAAAAAGCTTCCAAGCCATAAGGAACAACACACCACTATTACACTATGAAAAAGTTTTTTGCTTGTATCCAGAATCTGCACCAACCATGAATTCCCCAAAAGGTGAGGTCATGCAGCGTGACTTCTAGTGGTCCCATGGCAGCAACCATGTTAGTAACTGTTTTGTCTTGGTACAGCTCTATATTTCTCTACTTTCCCCTTTTGTATTATTAATATGTAGCCTTTGTCAGAATGCCTCCAATAGATAGATACTTTATTAATTAATAGATAGATAGATAGATAATCTCACAGATTTAGCACTGTTTCTAAGGTATTATACTATATAACTTCTCCCCACCTTCCCTTCTACATCAATAACCTTAGGTAATTAGGTGTAGTAGAAGACAAGCAGGAGTTAAGTTACACTTTAAACAATGTATTATTGGTAATATTCATAAATAATAACAAGAAGCAAAGTACACTGGAATATTGGAAACCATACAACCTGATAAATGCTTATGTGTAGTTTCAGGCGGCACACACACTTGTTAGTTACTTAAAATGTCTCCAGTTAAGTCCTCATTTTTAGTCAGCTTTCTTCAGAACAGGCCGCAAGCCTGTCTCAGTATGGCTGCTGAGCTGTGCTCTTCATTGTGTTGTCCTTTTCAGTTCATGGTGTGTGAGATGTTCCTTCATCAGTTTGGTAAGAGAGAGAGCGGGGTAAAGCAAGCAGATTTATAGATTCTCTGTCCAAACCCTACAGCCAATATGGCGTCATGGTACTTAAAGGCTTCTGATACAAGTCAATTCCAAATGGCCATACTTCAGACCAATGGGGGCACAGAATACCTTCACACCTGCCCCCAAAACCATTTGTTAATGTGATGTTTGCCAGCGCGGTAGATTGGCTTTCTTGTGGGGGTTGACTGAGAGAGTCCTGCAGAGAATCACTTGCCAAACGTGTTTGAGGCACTTCCCTCAACCCTGTTATAAAATTACAAAGAGACCTAAAGTCCTAAAAGGGGGGTGAGGGTACTTAACCATACAAATAAAGACATACAAAATATTTACCAACTTATATGCAAAATTTCACACCACAACAGTAACGGTAAACAAACAGAAGTAAAAAATGGCAGTGCCCATGAAAAAAAAACAAAATTGTGAGAAGCGCTGACTTCCTGGAGAGCCTCGGAGTAACACCGCATCAGGAGGAGCCAATTGAGGTGTTTCGGGCATCTGATATGAATGCCTCCTGGACTCTCTTTGTGGAGGTTTTGTGGGCACAACCAGCTGGGAGGAGAGCCCCAGGGAAGACCCCTGGCTCACTGGGAGGATTGTATCACCCAGATGGCCTGGGAACACCTTGGGATCCTACAGCATGAGTTGGCAAGTGTGGCTGGGGAAAAGGATGTTTGGGCCTCCCTGCTAAGACTTGCCCTCCACAGCTCGACTTCTGATAAGCAGTGGAAAATAATTCCAAAACTAAACACTAAATAAAGAATCACATTTCTCACATAACAGAAAGAAACAAACAAAACAAAAAAATCTATGAAAACACATAAAATAATACCTTTGAAAAATGAAGGTCGTGACATAATCGAGATCACACAGAATGTTTCTCTGTTTTAAGACAAATGATTCTGAAAATTCACTAATACTTTTGAAAAGTTCTTTTTTAAAAATTTGTACAGCATCCTCTATTCTAATCAAAGCATCTCAACAAAAATGGAACATTTTCAGACGAATTGCCTTGAAGGTGTCACACCCGAGTGCGTGTGGAGTGTCTAGATGGCTCTATTGAAATAAGGCAAACAGGGCGAAAGTGTTCGATTGTCACCTCCTCTCTCTTCCCAACAGAGGACAAGCCCTGAGACGGGGAGTGGTGTCACTTCCTGTATAATCCCAGAGATCCCACTTCTTCCACCTATTTAAAGAGTGAAAGCACCAGACGTTGGTGTCCATCTTGCTTAGTGTATGCAACATTCAATGACACTCCTTTGATTTATAGATACTGTTTAAATTAAGATCAAATCTTGATATATCCACTGTCACACATGTGCGCTTAGGAGGCTGTAACATAAGTTTAATATGTCACTGTGCTCTGTACAAATACAGTTAGGTCCATAAATATTTGGACAGAGACAACTTTTTTTCTAATTTTGGTTCTGTACATTACCACAATGAATTTTAAATGAAACAACTCAGCAGACTTTCAGCTTTAATTCAGTGGGGTGAACAAAACGATTGCAGAAAAATGTGAGGCAACTAAAGCATTTTATTAACACAGTCCCTTCATTTCAGGGGCTCAAAAGTAATTGGACAAATTAAAAAACTGGAAATAAAATGTTCATTTCTAATACTTTGTTGAAAACCCTTTGCTGGCAATGACAGCCTGAAGTCTTGAACTCCTGGACATCACCAGATGCTGGGTTTCCTCCTTTTTAATGCTCTGCCAGGCCTTTACTGCAGTGACTTTCAGTTGCTGTTTGTTTGTGGGCCTTTCTGTCTGAAGTTTAGTCTTCAACAAGTGAAATGGCTGCTCAGTTGGGTTAAGATCAGGTGACTGACTTGGCCATTCAAGAATTTTCCACTTCTTTGCTTTAATAAACTCCTGGGTTGCTTTGGCTGTATGTTTTGGGTCATTGTCCATCTGTATCATGACTCAATTTGACTGCTGTATTTAGCTGGATTTGAGCAGACAGTATGTCTCTGAACACCTCAGAATTCATTCGGCTGTTTCTCTCCTGTGTCACATCATCAATAAACACTAGTGTCCCAGTGTCACTGGCAGCCATGCACACCCAAGCCATCACACTGCCTCCACCGTGTTTTACAGATGATGTGGTATGCTTTGGATAATGAGCTGTTCCATGCCTTCTCCATACTTTTTTCTTGCCATCATTCTGGTAGAGGTTGATCTTGGTTTCATCTGTCCAAAGAATGTTTTTCCAGAACTGTGTTGGCTTTTTTAGATGTTCTTTAGAAAAGTCCAATCTAGCCTTTCTATTCTTGAGGCTTATGAGTGGCTTGCACCTTGCAGTGCACCCTCTGTATTTACTTTCATGCAGTCTTCTCTTTATGGTAGACTTGGATATCGATACGCCTACCCCATAGAGAGTGTTGTTCACTTGGTTGGCTGTTGTGAAGGGGTTTCTCTTCAACATGGAAATGATTCTGCCATCATCCATCACTGTTATCTTCCGTGGACGTCCAGGTCTTTTTGCGTTTCTGAGTTCACCAGTGCTTGCTTTCTTTCTCAGGATGTACCAAACTGTAGATTTTGCCACTCGTAATATTGTACCAATTTCTCGGATGGGTTTTTTCTGTTTTCGCAGCTTAAGGATGGCTTCTTTCACCTGCATGGAGAGCTCCTTTGACCGCATGTTGTCTGTTCACAGCAAAATCTTCCACATGCAAGCACCACACCTCAAATCAACTCCAGGCCTTTTATCTGCTTAATTGATAATGACATAACAACGGACTTGACCACACCTGCCCATGAAATAGCCTTTGAATCAATTGTCCAATTACTTTTGAGCCCCTGAAATTAAGGGATTGTGTTAAAAAATGCTTTAGTTGCCTCACATTTTTATGCAATTGTTTTGTTCACCCCACTGAATTAAAGCTGAAAGTCTGCACTTCAACTGCATCAGAGTTGTTTCATTTAAGATTCATTGTGGTAATGTACAGAACCAAAATTAGAAAAAAGTTGTCTCTGTCCAAATATTTATGGACCTAACTGTATATTTAATAAATCTACTTTTCTTTCTACTCACATGCACAGTTGTCACAGATTTAGCACAGAGGCTCATCATTTAGAACTGCTAACCAAAGCATTGTGGTATTGCAGGTCCACAGCTCCCATCAAAGGCCCGTTTTAAAATAAATAATACACCGGCTTAGCGAGGGGGGTTGTGGTGGTTGTGTGGTGGTTCTCAGGGCGATTCACGATGTGGGCGTTTCTCACCTAAGTACACAGGTGAGAGACTGCCCACATCCGTGATTGTTCCTGGGGCAGCTGCCATGCCCTCTTTATAAATAGAAGCGCGAGTAGGCTAGGAGAGAAATGAGAGATTGAACGAAACGAAGGTTGCAGGAGAATTCAGGAAGCAGGAGGAGAAAGTCGGTGCAGGAGAGCGAGCGAGCAGCTGAGCAGGTAGCTTGGGTGTTGGGCCGACACCCGGGGAGAAGTAGTAGCGGTCGCTCCCGCTGAGTGATCATAGAGCTGGAGTGACCGGAAGGTGGATGACTCTCCACGTAAGGTCGCGGGAGGCAGCAGTAGTCAGGACTTGGGACGTGGTATCCCCAGCGTGAGAACCCTGGTCGTTGGGGAATCCCAAGTCACTGTTTGGAGGAGCCAACCGGAGCCAGGAGTCGGTGAGGCAAACCGAATAGCCGAAGCAGGCAGAGTAGGTCATCTGCAGCTAGGGTGACTCCTCTATTGAGAAGCCCAAACGGGAAGCAGGGGAACCGCCAGCAGTAGTAGAAGGATGCACCGGATTGTTAAAAGGGCAGCTTCCTGCATTATTTTAACCTCATTGATTTTAGAAGACTTTTTCTATATTTTTATCCTCCACGTTTCACAATTGTTTTTATGGACTATTTATTTAATGAAGACTGTTTTGAAGCACTGCACTTTATTTAATTTGAACACTGTTTTTGTTCTGTTGTTTTAAGAAAAACACTTGACATTGTTGCACCATCCCCTTGCTATGTTGCCTCACTGCTTAGCTCATCGGTAACATTACCGACGGTGTTGGGTTAAGGGCTCCCGGACAGCAGATGGGAGTATGCAGCAAACCCGCATCGTCACAAGCATAAGACAAAGACAGCTTGGGAAACGCTCACTATCTTTCATCTGTCAGAGCCAGCATGAAATTGTATTCTCTTTGCCTTGTTTGAAATTGGATTATTCACCGAAGTGGGGGGCCTACACATGAAGAAAGAGTATAAAGCCTTGGAACATTGCCCGGCACACATTTGAAGCCAACAGACAGATGGGAGATAACGTCATCTGATCCAGAAAATCCTTCCAACGCAGCGGTGAAAATGGCAGACTCTACACATCGGGCCCTACTACCCGAACTGGGTTCTTGCCATTGGCTTCCTTTGTGTGCTATGCAGCGTAAGCCGTCATTAAAGAAAGCTGTTATTTCTCCTATGTGATTTCTTACCGCCATATCACTAAGGGAGGGGTGTCGCCTTTTTATATTATATCTATATACTATCGAGATATATAACATGCCGCAATTACAAAAGAACTCATTCCAACAAGGGAGCTAACGCCCCCTGCTGGATACAGAGGTGTTGTGATGTGAGATTTTACATACATATAACTTGATAAATGTTTTGTATGTCTTTGCTTTGCCCAAATTAGAAATAATGTAATTTAGTGTTTAGCCCCCCCCCCCTTAGGAATGGGTCTGTTTGAATTTTACGACAGGATTTGGGGGATGTGTGTTTTAAATCAGTTTGGCAAGTGTTTCTTTGCTAAAGTCATTTCTACCCCCGCAAATGGGCTAAGGTGTACTTTAACATATGGTTTGGGGGCAGGTGTTTAGATGTTCTATTTCCCCCATTGGTCTGAAGTATGGCTGTTTGGAATTGGCTTGTCTCAGAAGCCTTTAAGTACTATGACACCCTATTGGCTGTAGGGGTTGGACAGAAAATCTATATATTGTTTGACCTCACACTCTCTCTCTTACTAACCAACATCTGAAAGAAGCATCTCTAGTGAACTATCTCGAGACAAGGGGGTAATATCAAGTATTAATGCCTCTCTCCTTCTCCCACAAGAACTGGCAAAGAAAAGCCATAAAATCCTTCACTCACTGTCAACAGTTTCGGATTCACAAAATGGCTTCCTTTCCATTCCATCACTTCCACCTCTGACTCAAAGACGACATCACTACAGTGTCACTACAATGGTTACCTGTGTCATTCAGGATTAACTTAAAAATTCTGTTTATGGTTTATAAAGCCTTAAATAATCTCGCCCCATCTTATATATCAGAATGTCTGACATCTTATATTCCAAATCGTAACCTCAGATCCTCAAACGAGTGTCTCTATAGAATTCCAAGAGCAAAACTTAAACAAGTGGTGAGGCGTCCTTCTGCTGTTATGCACCTAAATCCTGGAATAGCCTGCAAATAGGAATTCGCCAGGCTAATACAGTGGAGCACTTTAAAAAAGCACTGAAAATACATAACTTTAACATGGCCTTCTCATAACTTCACTGTAATCCTGATACTCTGTATATCCAATTCATTATAATAACTATTCATGGTGGCTCTAAAATCTGTACTAACCCCTACTCTCTCTTCTGTTTCCTTTTCCGGTGTCCTTTTGGTGGTGGCCTGTGCCACTACCATCTACTCAAAGCACCGTGATGTTCCAACAGTGATGGATTAAAAGCCAGAAGTCTGCATAACCATCCTCATCAAGTGACTCTGTGAGAACCCTAACTACAAAGAGGACTATGTCATTTATGTTAGGTAGAATGCCCAGAGGGGACTGGGTGGTCTCATGACCTCGGACCCCCTGCAGATTTTATTTTTTTCTCCAGCCGTCTAGAGTTTTTTTTTTGTTTTTTCTGTCCCCCATGGCCATCGGACCTTACTCTTTTTCTATGTTAACTAATGTTGTCTTATTTTAATTTCTTATTTTGTCTTTTATTTTTCTTTTCTTCATTATGTAAAGCACTTTGAGCTACTTTTTGTATAAAAATGTGCTATATAAATAAATGTGTGTTGTTGTTGTTGTATCACTTCCGGTCGCCCAACGATGACACACTTCTGACCCTACCTGATGACATCACTTCCGATGACATCACTTTTCAGTTGCCTCCTGATGACATCACTACTGGCCTCTTCCTGATAATGTCACTTCTGTCCCCCAGTTATGACGTCATTTCCACTAATACAGTGGAACCTCGGTTTGCGAGCATAATTCGTTCTGGAAATGTGCTCGCAGTCCAAAGCACTCGTATATCAAACTGAATTTCCCCATAAGAAATAATGGAAACTGAGATGATTCACTCCACAACCCAAAACTATTCATATAAAAATGATTAATACAAAATATAAAGTAAAAATACATCAAACAAATTAATCTGCACTTTACCTTTGAAAAGAATCATGGCTGGTGTGAGTGAGTTTCTAAACTCTTGTGGGATTCCACCCAACGGGACGACACGCAGAAGAGCGTCCCAAAGCAATCGCAGTCTCCCAGCGTTGTAGCAGTTCGCCGTAAAAGTTCGCGGACATGCTATAAGCGCCTGCAGTCAATGGGTGATACAAGGAACAAGGAACATTATAAATGCGTAGGGCACAGTATAACTTGGCCACGGTCCGGCCTGACTGCTGTGTCTGTGTATAGGAGAGTGGCAGATCCCGCTACAATAAATAACTGCTGCTGTTTCAAGCTGAATAAAGCTGGTGGTGCAAGACGGGGACTCGCACGTCACAGCAGACACACGTGCACGCACACACACACACACACACACACAGAGTCACAATGCTGTAGTAAACAGTATACGCTCGTATGGATGTTAACTATATGAGTGAGGCACGCCGACTCAGACAGAGAATAGGAGACGATTTCCCACAATCCCGCATTGAGAGAGAAAGAGAAGAACCATCAGCTCAGTTGTGATCACATGACGCTCAGCAGACAAAGCGTATACATACTACTGGTATTGCAAGACCTTGCTCGTTTATCAAGTCAAAATTTATTAAAAATTTTAGCTCATCTTGCAAAACACTCGTAAACCAAGTTACTCGCAAACCGAGGTTCCAATGTATTTCTTTCCGGTCGCCATCTTCTATAAATACTCACCTTCAACTGCTGTTTATCATCAAATGTGATCTTTTCCGAGTCTCTTGTTCCGTCATTTTCCTACACCACATATATTTAAAAAAGAAAAGCATCATTCCAAGGGGTGTACTTACTTTTTCACTTGACTGGATTGGTGGTACCCGTGGCATAGTGGTTAGCAATACTGCTTCAGAACTTTGAAATGCAGGTCCAAATCCTGGCCTGTTTGCTGTCTGTGTGGAGTCTGCATGCTCTCCTCATGTCTGCATTTCTACTCTTTGGGTACTTTGACTTTCCTTCAAACCTCAAAGATGTGCTTTTGAGATTAAATGTTGTCCCCACATGTCCCCAGTGCTTTACAATAGACTGGATCCCCACCCAGTGTTGGTCCCTGCCCAGTGCCTGACTGGGTCCAATTCTTCAAGACCCTGAATTGCATAGCTTAGGGAGGTTAGAAAATGGATGACTGGATGGAACGAGTAAATAACAACATGAGGGATTGTAGGGGCTGATTCAATCTTATTAGACCGCGGTATGTTTAAGTTTGGAAAAAAGGGAAAGCCAACATTTCAAATGTTTATGCTAATTAGTGTATTTTTGATTGAAATTAATCCTAAAGTGTCTTCAATACTGTTTTGACTGCAATGCAAGTGACAGAGACAGTAGACATTATCTCACATATGGTGGCAGCGGTGGGATTTAACCTGCCACTTTGGTATTTCATTGCTCCCCATAGCCCACTTTTTGATGTCACACTTGTCATAGAAAAAAACACCATTTGTCACCATGTGGGCCCAATAAAAGTGTGGCTTTTTAGTCACAGTGCCCACATTTCTTGCTTTCCTAATTCCCCCACAAAAAGAATTCAATAAAATATAAGATTTGACCCATGGCTGGGTTATTCCCTCATTCCTTCTTTAATCAATTATCTCATTGCAGAAAACTCAAAAAGCATGCGGGAACTAAGTAAGCGTGGTAAATAAGGCATGGCTGACCAGCTCCGGCTCTTCATGTCATCCATCTAGTCCAGCTCAAAACAATTTAGTTCTTTCAGTAAATGCAAAACAGGGCAATATGGCTGCAAGACTTGAATGTGTTTTTTATTACGCGCACTGAGAAGAAAAACCTAAAAAGCAGATGTCTGAAATGTACAAGTGATGATGCGGCCAGACGGGCAATCCACAAAGTCAAGAATCAAGCTGTGTTGAAATCCACAAATGCGTCATTGAGAGCTTCAGAGCAAAAGACAGGTCTGTAGCTGACCCCTGGGACGCTTTGGAATTTCTGCTGAAGTTCATCCACCGAGCATTCAGTTCCACTGCGTTTGCTGCTGTGAAAGAGTGGCATGATGGTACGGTGGTCAGTGTGGTCTACTTTCTGGTCCAAAATCAGAATCCTACATCTGATCACATCATCTGTGGAGTCCACATGTTCCTCCTCTGTGGGTTTTTCTGCAGGTTGTCTGGTTTTCCTCCTATACCTCTACGACGAAAGGTTCAGGATAATTAGCAATTTAAGATTTAAAGGAACCTTAAGCAGCCGGGACACCATCAGGATAGAAGGACCATTGGAGAGAGCATGCACAGGCCATTATCTCCTCCAGAGCCCTAGATAGCAGCTCCCTCCCGGGTTGCAGCAATGCCTCGGATTTCCACAGGGCATCATGGGATATGGAGTACTTCAACTCAAACCTGTTGAGTTCCATGGCTGCTGCTAGGAGGGTGCTTCAAAGACTGGGGAGCCCTGCTTCATGGGACTTCCGCCTCACCCGGCGGAAACTGGAGGTACTAATGGGTGGAAGGTGGACAATGCTGGTGAGAAGGAGTGGAGGAGACAAAGAGTGATTTATTGTGCTATACTGTGCATGTACACAGTGAGCCAAAAAGAAGTTCCACATTTCAAACGTTTATTCTACAAAAACTCTACAAGATAAAATAAATTTCATTGCAACACAAGAATAGATTTTTTTCACTGTTGTTTAAAAATGATGTCTTCGAGGTGGTGGCCATCATTAGCGATACACTCTCCGAGAAGATTTCTGAATGCTCGCATGGCTCGTTCGGCCATTTCAAGGGTAATAGCAGCGATTTCATGGCGAGTAGGATCCTTGACGGCTTCAGGATTTTGAGGTCATTGATTGTATATCTTTGACTTGAGATTGAAATCGCAAGGAGCAAGATCAGGTGAATGTGAAGGCCACCCGACATCGCCGTGCAGGGAGATCAGCTCCCCCGGAAACATCTCCCACAAAACTTGAATGGATCTCCGCGCCGTTTGAGCTGTTGCTCCATCCTGTTGAAACCTGGCATCCACTTACATCCATTTCTTCCAGTTGGGGCTGTCAAAAGTTCTCTAGCATTTCAATGCTACTTTCTGAAGTGACGGTGGGCCTACAATACCATATTCTACAATGGCGCACCAAACTGTAACACGCTTACTGTGCAGGGGTCTCTGATGAAGTTCACGAGGGTTGCTTTCAGCCCAATAGCGAAAATTTTGCTTATTTACGCAACCATTCAAATGGAAATGTGCCTCGTTACTGCTCAAGATGATGGCATCTCGATGAACGGTTTGCAGAATGTTGGCGCACAACTCTCTATGGCTCTCCCAGTCTCTCTCAGTGAGTTCCTGCACTACCATCATTTTGTATGGATGGAAATTAAGGTCCTCATGCAAAACCCTCCTCAAAGACGTGTTGGAAATGCCTCAAGCAGAAGCTCGCTGAATGTCTAGGAGACTGCAAAATTGATGGCCTTACAGCTTGGATGTTTTCAGGCGTCCGTACTGTCTGAGTGGGCCTGGGGATTTTCTGTTCAATGTTATACCCGTCTGTCTAAATTTAGCCACCCACTGAAGAATTGTTTTCTGATTTGGGACGTTAAGAGGAATGCTGAAGTGCATTGTGTAGTAATGATGGATTAGTTGTTTTTGAAGAACGTTTCGACAGCGAAAGCATGGTGTGCACTGGACTAGGGCATGTTGACGACTGAAAACTACAAGGGATCGCCAATCAAAGGACCCCCTCACCAACCCACTCGGCTGCATCTACCTCGCGCAATGACCTTGAAAATGTGGTACTTCATTTTGCCTCACCCTGTACTTGTGCTTGTCGTGGGAAATGCTTGTTGGAGAAGAGTTTCCCACATTAAAAGACTTTTTGCGCTTTTAACTTGAAACTTGTATCCTGAACCTGCTTGTGTTGGGTGTTTGGGGAGCTGGAGTGCTGATTCCTCCCTTTTCTAAATGGCTAAGCTGCCGGATCTTTCCTGTTACTGCCATTATTGAAAGGCAGAAGTAATACACGGCTTTTCCATATTTGGTAGAGAAGTTGGTTCTTCTGCATTATGATAAATGTGTTCTGAGAGTTTTCAGGTTTGGGCCTCGTGAGGGTGTTTTAGTGAGTGTATTAACCCTGTGAAGAACTGGTGCCCCGTCCAGGCCTTGTGCCCAGTGCTTACTGGATAGGCTCCAGCTACCCTGTGACCCTGCCTAGCACGAAAGGGTTCAAAAAATGGATGCATGGATGTATCCAGCAGGAGGCATTAGCTCCCTTGTTAGAATGAGTTCTTTTGTAATTGCAGCATGTTACATAACCCAAATCTATATAGATATGATACTAAAAGGCGATACCCCTTCCTTAGTAATACGGTAGTAAGGAATCAAATAGGAGAAATAACTTAGCTTTCTTTAATGACAGCTTATTTTGCATAACAGACGAAGGAAGCCAATGGCAAGAGCCCAGTTCGGGAGTGGGGGCCCGATGTGTAGAGTCTGCCATTTTCACCGCTGCATTGGAAGGATTTTCAGGATCGGATGACGTTATCTCCCATCCGTCCGTCAGCTTCAAAGGTGTGCCGGGCAAAGTTCCAAGGCTTTATACTCTTTCTTCATGTGCAGGCCCCCACTTCGGTGAATCATGCCATTCCAAACAAGGCCAAGAGGATACAATTTCATGCTGACTCTGACAGACGAAAAACAGTGCACGTTACCCCAGCTGTCTTTATCTGTCTTGTCGTATGCTGTGCCTAGCAGTTCTAAATGATGAGCCCCTGTGTTAAATGTGTCAACTGTGCACGTGAGTAGAAAGAAAAGAAGATTTATAAAATGTTTTTGCACAGAGAACAGTGACATATTTAACTTTTTACAATGGATGGGTGGATAGATGTAAGACGGAAGTTTTAAAATCTTCACTAATGCAGCCAGATAGTGGTGACATGTTCCATGTTCATCATTGCTATACTCTGTACATATGGAAGTGAGGACCCTATAAACGTAATAGTAAAAAAAAATGGAGACAGCAAGAGTTTGCACAAATAAAGTATGAGGATCAAAGCTTTCAGGCAGCCCTACCTATCGCCAGGATAGCTAGCCAGTCATATATACATTTAGTTTTGTTTATAATGATTGTTTTATCTATTGTTCGGTGTCCTTGAGTGTTTAGAAAGGTGCCTACAAATAAATAAAATATATTATTATTATTATTATTATTATTATATATGTTTTGACCAGCAGGAGGCGTTGCAGTTTCTGAAAAACCCCAGACACAACCTCACAGACACAAGTCCCGGTTTAGTAAAAGGTTTATTACTATAAAGTATTTTACAAAAAGGGTGGCACAGTGGTGCACTGCTACCTTTCAGTAAGGAGACCAGGGTTCACATCTCCTGTATGGAGTCTGCAAGTTCTCCCCGTGTCCGCGTGTCTCCTCCCAGTGCTTCGGTTTCCTCTGACAGTCCAAAGACATGCAGGTTCGGTGAGTTGGTGATCCTAAATTGGCCCTAGTGTGTGATGGATGTGTGAATGTTTGCCCTGTGATGGACTAGAGTCCTGCCCAGGGTTTTTCCTGCCTTGTGCCCTATGCTAACTGGGATAGACTCCAGCAGACCCCCACGACCCACCCCAGGACTGAGCAGATTAAATAATGACTGACCGACTTTACAAAAAAGGCTTCAAAAAATGGTACAATCACAAATATTCTTCTCCTTTCTTCTTTTTCCAACCCTTGTAATCCTCCAGGAGATCCTCGTCCGTCCTCCAACTCTCACTTGGATGAACTCTCTCAAAACTCCGTGGTTATCAACAGTAACTCTGACAAAACTACGAAAATAAAAATATACCCAATGGAAAATGTTAGGAAACTGTTACCGTATATACTCGCGTATAAGTCGGGTCTGGAAACCCAAAAAAATCGATCATAAAATCAGACCCCGACTTATACACCAGTTCAAAAGTGTGACACTTAAATTTTTTTTATATCTTCTTGCCTCCTCCAATCTCGCACCACTTTCTCAGATGCATCGAATTTTGTTGCAGTTATCAATTTCTTTCACCACTTCACCGACTTTTAATTTAAAACCAGCTTCTTATTTTCTTCTGATCGAATGCTCCATGGTAGATCAGGGATGTTCTTACGATGAAGGTGTATGAGGGTTTGAGATACAAAAAACACAAACAGTGCAAACGTCGCTTCAGAATAGTTCAGGTATTGCCGTGTGGTCACGTAGGAACAATACATAGAAAAAAAAGGCAGTGTGCCCCATGGTTACTCTCTCAGGTGGGTGTTAGCATATCGTAATCTCTTGGACCAATAGCGTGAGTTTTTCTGCATTGGACTTATATGACCGACATTACAAAAGACTGGAAATTATGTGGTAAAATCAAGTCCCGACTTATTCGCGGGAGAACTTAAACACGAGTATATACGGTGTCACACATGTGTGCATGGGGAACAGCTGAAGGGCCTAGTCACTTGTAGTTCTACGCCAGGCCAGGGGGCGGCGGAGTGTACTGACTATCTCTCTCAGTCCCTTGCAGACCTTTCCTGGGGAATCTCTCGCTCTCACTGTTAAAGCATCTCTTGCATTACATTTGTATGTTTTCAATGCTTTTATCGCTTTATTTTTGGTGTGTTTGGTTATGTAGTGTCACAAAAAGACTCCAGACAGTCAAAAGGGTTTGGGGCAGCCACCTGTATATTATGATCCTGCCTGCAAAAAGTTGAAAATGATTAAGTAGTTTACGTGACTGAGTCCAAAACAGAAGTGAATACTTGGAGGTAAGATGGCAGTTTTAAGGGCTGGTGGAGGAAATGATGTCATCTATTGTGGCGAACGCCCTGGTGGCTATGGGGACCACAGGAAAGGAGCATGGAAGCTCAACCCTATAGGGGCCCGTGGTCACCGCCAGGGGGTGCCCAGATGCCTGGAGAGCCCTGGTCCTCAGCACTTCCCCACACCCGGAGGTGCTGGGGGGACGATTAATAATAATAATTCTTTACATTCATATAGCGCTTATCTCGCTACTCAAAGCGCTCTCCACACAGGGAGGACCCGGGATTCGAACCCACAATCTCCTTACTGCAAAGCAGCAGCACTACTACTACGCCACCTGTGAGGATAAAGACCAGGGACACCAGGAGTTCTTCTGGGTGCGCAGCCGGCACTTCCACCACACCGGGGAGTGCCAGCAGAAGTTCATTGGGAGGCACCTGGAGCACGTCTGGGTGATTATCCATTCGATGGCTGGAGTCGGGTGGAAGAGGATGGAGCTCGGAGGAGAGGAGTGGAGGTGGTCAGAAGAGAGAAAAGGAATTAGAAAGGCCTGGACTTGAAGGGTGATTTGGTACGGAGTACTGGGTTGTGTGCAATTGTAATGTAGTAAATTATGAATAAACGTGTGTTGGTGCTTGAACCATTGGTGTCCGCCAGTCTGTGTCCGGGCCAGCTTCCACACTATGTTGGAACCGGAAGTGACATCTTTGGGATCGGAAGTGACGTCATCAGAGGAACCAGGACCGAAAGTGACATCATCAGAGGCGACCGGAACCTGGCGGGATTTCCCGGGAATGGTCTGCAAGAAACTGAGAGAGACAGTCAGCACACTCTGCCACCCCCTGGTCTGATGTAGTATTACAATTACTCAAGCCCTTTAGCTACCTCCTAATCGCACGTGTATGACAATATACAACCCCTATCTATGAACCATGGCATCTAAGAAGAGTATGGAAGCAATGAAGCCTAAGAGGAAGGTTGTAGTATCGATGACTGAGGTGAAAATGAACCTAATCACGAAGCATAAAAGCGATACACGTGTGGCACATCTGGCGGCCATGTTTAAGATGCTGAAGGAGAAAGGAGAGAGAACACCAGAAGTATGGCTGTTTGGCGCGTTTATGGAAGGTGACTTCTCTTCCAAACTGTAACCCTTCTCTACATCTCCACCATCCACATGGGGCATCACCACTACTCATTAAGGTACAGTAAATGCAATTTTCATTCATTCTGTTATACAGTATTTATGTACAGTAAAACCTCGATTATCTGTCAGGGGTATGACAGATAAAAGAAAAAATGGATAACAGAAGAGCTACCGTATTTTGATATCTTGGCTGTGTGCTTAGGGTTGTTTTCCTGCTGAAAGATGAACCATCGCCCCAGTCTGAGGTCAAGAGCGCTCTGGAGCAGGTTTTCATCCAGGATGTCTCTGTACATTGCTGCAGTCATCTTTCCCTTTATCCTGACTAGTCTCCCAGTCCCTGCCACTGAAAAACATCCCCACAACATGATGCTGCCATCACCATGTTTCACTGTAGGGATGGTATTGGCCTGGTGATGAGCGGTGCCTGGTTTCCTCCAAACGTGATGCCTGGCATTCACACCAAAGAGTTAAATCTTTGTCTCACCAGACCAGAGAATTTTCTTTCTCATGGTCTGAGAGTCCTTCAGGTGCCTTTTGGCAAACTCCAGGCGGGCTGCCATGTGCCTTTTACTAAGGAGTGGCTTCCGTCTGGCCACTCTACCATACAGGCCTGATTGGTGGATTGCTGCAGAGATGGTTGTCCTTCTGGAAGGTTCTTCTCTCTCCACAGAGGACCATTGGGTTCTTGGTCACCTCCCTGACTAAGGCCCTTCTTCCCCGATCGCTCAGTTTAGATGGCCGGCCAGCTCTACGAAGAGTCCTGGTGTTTCGAACTTCTTCCACTTACGAATGATGGAGGCCACTGTGCTCATTGGGACCTTCAAAGCAGCAGAAATTTTTCTGTAACCTTCCCCAGATTTGTGCCTCGATACAATCCTGTCTCGGAGGTCTACAGACAATTCCTTTGACTTCATGCTTGGTTTGTGCTCTGACATGAACTGTCAACTGTGGGACCTTATATAGACAGGTGTGTGCCTTTCCAAATCATGTCCAGTCAACTGAATTTACCACAGGTGGACTCCAATGAAGCTGCAGAAACATCTCAAGGATGATCAGGGGAAACAGGAGGCACCTGAGCTCAAGTTTGAGCTTCACGGCAAAGGCTGTGAATACTTATGTACATGTGCTTTATCAATTTTTTTATTTTTAATAAATTTGCAAAAACCTCAAGTAAACTTTTTTCATGTTGTCATTATGGGGTGTTGTGTGTAGAATTCTAAGGAAAAAAATTAATTTAATCCATTATGGAATAAGGCTGTAACAAATGTGGAAAAAGTGATGCGCTGTGAATACTTTCCGGATGCACTGTAGATATGAATGGCACTATATGATAGATAGATAGATAGATAGATAGATAGATAGATAGATAGATAGATAGATAGATAGATAGATAGATAGATAGATAGATAGATAGATAGATAGATAGATAGATAGATAGATAGATAGATAGATGCCTGGAGTTTACATGTTTTCCTGCTGAGTTTCCACACTGTGCTCCGGTTTCCTTCCAAATCCATGCAGATTTGGTGATTTGGTGACATTGAAACGACACCAGTGTATGTGTGTGCTTGTATTCACCTTGTGATGAGCTGATGCCCCGTCTAGGTAATGTTTCTGCCTCGTGCCCAATGCTAGCTGGAATGGGCGCATCCCTTGATTGATGAATTTAATCATTAAATATCCTTTTCAGAGATATTGCGGCAAGTTGTCCTCAAAATTTAATTATAATTATAATTAATATTATTATTATTATTATAATTATTATTAATTATTATTAATTAAATATCCTTTTCAGAGATATTGCGGCAAGTTGTCCTCAAAATTTAATGGATGTTTCAGGCAATTCACAACACAGCGAAGCCAAACATTTTCTCACCGTGATGATATCTCTCACTGCCACCTGGTGGAATCTTCCAGATCTACGTAAAGTACGCGCGCAAGTATAAACAGTACAACGCTTGCGTAGCAGTAGCATCCACAGGCACATGTGTCTTGTCGCGTGAAGTATAAACCTGGCCTAAGAGATTTCTAGCCTTATTGTTCTCCAGTGCTTTTTGAAGTTGTATGCTCAGCGTCTGGCTTTGTCTGGCAAGACCCCTGTTCTTGACCTCAGAAGTCTGTAACAGGGGTTTGTGTTTCCCTTCACAGAGGCTACACAAAGTCCTGTCCACATAACAGTTAGCAACAGCAAACTAAGGAGATGTCCTAACTTAGTCACTATTGATTTGATGCTTTTTAAATATATTGTACTTACTGAACGACTGTTGCATGCATGAGGCTGTGTGGCAGTTAGGGAACAGTCAGGTCAGGAAGAGAGCACGTCGTGAGTATCGCCAAAACTGGGCTCAAACCAAAAAGGTATACAGTTTAATTAAAAACAACACAGAGGCATGCACGGTCAAGTCCAATAACACAGCATGGCTGCAACTCATTAAAAATAACCTGTCAGAAAAGAATCTAAGGAGAAAAAAATCAATGTAAAATTAGCTGATAAGGGAAAGGAATGAATCAGCATCCCGTGTTGGCATGTCCGTGTGCAATTCTACTTGTGCCAGGATGTGAGGAGTAGACCCTGATTACATTGAGCGCTACTTATTCTGTCTGAAATATCATCATTTACTTGGACAGATAATTAAAATTGATAAAAAAAAAACTGTAACTGCAACCATTATTACCTTCGTTGGTAAACTGATAGGAAACATTGAGTGTGACCGCCTTCTTTATTTTCCCTTTGGTGCTCAGTGAAAGAAAGGGCTTTTTAGTTTACAGAAATAAATAAAATAATTATTTTGCTTGCTGTTACTTACTGCTGGAGTTCATTCGTTTTTCAGTTAAGTGATCCACACCATGCTGTTCTTGGATGTTGTATTGTTCTTTCAGGCTGCCCAAGAAGTCAGGAATGATGAAAAAACCACTCTAAGTATATTCCAGCAAAGCCTGCCGAAATAAGATCAGCTAACGCTATGGACTGGTTAGATTAGATTAGATACACTGCCTGGCCAAAAAAAGAGTTGCCACCAAAAAAAAACGGTCACACACTCTAATATTTCGTTGGACCGCCTTTAGCTTTGATTACGGCACGCATTCGCTGTGGCATTGTTTCAATAAGCTTCTGTAATGTCACAAGATTTAGTTCCATCCAGTGTTGCATTAATTTTTCACCAAGGCACTAGGCATGATGGGTGCATCACTTCATCTGCCTCTCTTCTTACCCTGATGCGCCCATCACTCTGGAACAGGGTAAATCTGGACTCATCAGACCACATGACCTTCTTCCATTGATCCAGAGTCCAATCTTTATGCTCCCTAGCAAATTGAAGCCTTTTTTTCCGGTTTACCTCACTGATTAGTGGTTTTCCTACGGCTACACAGCTGTTCAGTCCCAATTCTTTGAGTTCCCTTCGCATTGTGCGTGTGGAGATGCTCTTACTTTCACTATTAAACATAGACCTGAGTTCTACTGTTGTTTTTCTTCGATTTGATTTCACCAAACGTTTAAGTGATTGCCGATCACAATCATTCAGGATTTTTTTCCAGCCACATTTCTTCCTCGAAGACGATGGGTCCCCACTATCCTTCCAGTTTTTAATAATGCGTTAGACAGTTCTTAACCCAATTTTAGTAGTTTCTGCAATCTCCTTAGATGTTTTCTCTGCTTGATGCATGCCAATGATTTGACCCTTCTCAAACAGACTAACATCTTTTCCACGACCACGAGATGTGTCTTTCGACATGGTTGTTTAAGAAATGAGAAGCAACTCATTGCACCAATTGGGGTTAAATAACTTGTTGCCAGCTGAAAGATAATCGCTCATGCAGTAATTACCCAATAGGAGGCTCGTACCTATTTGCTTAGTTAAATCTAGGTGGTGACTTTTTTTTTTGGCCAGGCAGTGTATTTATTTTATCATAATTATACTCACCAGCATGTTATAAAACCTCAGCCTAACCTCCTGTGACTTGTACTCCACACATCAAGGCACTATATAACCTGACATTCTGTTAGCCTTCTTAATATGCCTGACAGTTGATAGTGACAGTGTGAAATTTCCTCTTAACAAGTTTTCAACTGTGTCCCCCTGTTCCTGATGAACTCATTTTAAAGTCACCGTATTGATCCACTGGACTGATTCCCTTCATAATTTTAAACACTTCAGTCAGGTCTCATCTTATAAACTGTAAAGGCTCAGCTATGTTAATATTTCCTCATAATTCATCCCCTGTAGCCCTGAATCAGCCCTGTTGCTCTTCTCTGGACCTTTTCTTGTGCTGTTATAATAATAATAATAATAATAATAATTCATTACATTTATATAGTGCTTTTCTCATTACTCAAAGCGCTATCCACACAGGGAGGAACCGGGAAGTGAACCCACAATCTTCCACAGTCTCCTTACTGCAAAGCAGCAGCACTACCACTGTGTTATGTCCTTTTTGTAGCCTGGAGACCCAAACTGCACACAGGACTCCAGATGAGGCCTCACCAGTGTGTTATAAAGCTTGAGTAGAATCTCCTTGGACTTTTACTCTTCACATCAGGGTTCCTATATAAACGTGACATTTTGTTAGCCTTCTTAATGGCTTCTGAACACTGTCTGATAGTTGATAGTGATAGTGTGAAATGTACCCTTCACAAGTTTCCAACTGTGTCCCCGTGTTCTTGATGAATTCATTTTAAAGTCACTGTTTCAATCCACTGGACTAATTCCCTTCATAATTTTAAACACTTCAGTCAGGTCTCCTCTTATAAACTGTAAAGGCTCAGCTCTTTTAATCTTTCCTCATAACTCATCCCCTGTAGTCCTGGACTCAGCCCTGTTGCTCTTCTCTGCACCTCCTTGGACTTCTACTCTTCACATCAGGGTTCCTATATAAACGTGACATTCTTTTGTTAGCCTTCTTAATGGCTTCTGAACACTGTCTGATAGTTGATAGTGTTGAGTCCACCACGACTCCTAAATCCTTTTCATAAAGATTTTTAATTTTCAGACCTCCCATTGTGTATTCAAACCTAACATTTTTTCTATGTGTAATTCTATACATTTACTTACAGTACATAAAATTTCATAGATAGATAGATAGATAGATAGATAGATAGATAGATAGATAGATAGATAGATAGATAGATAGATAGATAGATAGATAGATAGATAGATAGATAGATAGATAGATAGATAGATAGATAGATACTTTATTAATCCCCAAGGGGAAATTCACATACTCCAGTAGCATCATACTGATAAAAACAATATTAATTAAAGAGTGATAAAAACACAGTGCCAGTTAAAAATGCAAGGTGGAGAGTGTGAGGCAGGTATAACAGACAATAACTTTGTATAATGTTAACGTTTACCCCCCCAGGGTGGAATTGAAGAGTCGCATAGTGTGGTGGAGGAACGATCTCCTCAGTCTGTCAGTGGAGCAGGACAGTGACAGCAGTCTGTCACTGAAGCTGCTCCTCTGTCTGGAGATGATCCTGTTCAGTGGATGCAGTGGATTCTCCATGATTGACAGGAGCCTGCTCAGCGCCCGTCGCTCTGCCACAGATGTCAAACTGTCCAGCTCCATGCCTACAATAGAGCCTGCCTTCCTCACCAGTTTGTCCAGGCGTGAGGCGTCCCTCTTCTTTATGCTGCCTCCCCAGCATAAAGTGCGCATGGGAGGCATCTGAAGGGCTCACAAAGGGATAATTCCATGCCAGACCAGTGGGTGGCAGGTTGCAATAATCCTCCCTCTTTTTCATTGGCAGACCAACCACGGGACTCGAGGAGTCTGACAATTCTGGTTCTGGGTTCAATGATGTCACTTCCTGTTCCAGTCCTGATGACATCATTTCCAGCTCCTGCCCCGATGACATCACTTCCCCTGCCCAGCTTTAAAACTGCCATCTTTGCCTTTTATGATTGTTCTCTTGTTGGACTGAAGTCTGTTGAGACCTGTTATATCCAACCAACCTTTCAATTTTGACAGCCTAATTCAAGTATAGCTCTTCCTGTGTCTGTCCAATCCTTTCACAGGTGCTATATAAATAAAATTAATTATTCTAATTATAATTATTAACAACTGGCACGGGGTCACCTGCTTTTCTCACTGTACATCCCTTCACTAGGTCCTATCATCCAGCACCATGGCTTCTCATGCCGGTGCTATGCCAATGACACTCCACTCTTGCTATCCTTCCCCCTAGAAGGTCACATGGACTCCATTAGAACTTTGGCTCTTCTCCCTGAGATCTCAACTTGAATGAGGAAACATCATCTGCAGCTCAGCCTGGCAAAGCGGGAGCTCCTTATTATCCCAACAGTCTGTTTGTATGTTTTTTGTTTTTGGTCAATTATTGGAAAATGTGACAATTTCTTGGATATGATTAATTAATGTGTACTTGTAAAACCCAAAAGAGGAAATGCTATAATAAGACATTTTGTGATATTTCATATGAAATGTAAAGTGCATACCTATTAAATACTGCTAGTTTTCTTCTAAAATCTTCCAACATACCATAGGTCAGGGCTGCTGGTTTTCCTTCCTGCCACTTTCTTCATTGGTGCCCAATTTCTGACTTTCATTGGCTTCTATTCCCTTCATTTTAATTGCTGTGTTTTTAAAGACTCAGTCCTCCGAATTCATGTGTTTCTTCCTTAAATGATAGCCAAACACAAATGAGATGTGAAGTGAGCCAACAGATGACCAGCTAACTCCAATCAATTTCTTAATTAGAAGATAATTCTTGTTCATTATTATACCTGTTATTTACCTCCATGGCTTGCTGGTGCTCTCATTCCAAAACAACTGATTTTCTTTGTTACCTTTTCATATAACAACAACAAAAATATTTATTTATATAGTACATTTTCATACAAATGATGGAGCTCAAAGTGCTTTACAGGATGAAGAAAGAGAAAAAAGACCAAATTTAAAAATAAAATTAGGCGATACTAATTAACATAGAATAACAGTAAGGTCTGATGGCTGGGGGGACAGAAAAAACAAAACAAAACTCCAGACGGCTGGAGAAAAAAACAAAATCTGCAGGGGTTCTGAGGCCACAAGACCACCCAGCCCCCTTTAGGCATTCTATCTAACATCAATGACCTCAATCAGTCCTCTTGGTTTTCAGGGTTCACATGGAAGAATTTGATGATGATGGTCATGTG
This sequence comes from Erpetoichthys calabaricus, assembly GCF_900747795.2. Classification (NCBI taxonomy): domain Eukaryota; kingdom Metazoa; phylum Chordata; class Cladistia; order Polypteriformes; family Polypteridae; genus Erpetoichthys; species Erpetoichthys calabaricus. Next base: position 148,726,556 of record NC_041405.2, on the reverse strand, counting down.
GACTTCTGGCCTTCAATCCATCAATGTAGGGACCGCATGGTGCTTTGATAGGGTGGTGAGGGTGCAGATCACCACCGCAGAAAACTGGAAAAAGAACAGCAGAGAATAGCAGGGGTGAGTACAGAGCCATGAAAAATGATAATTCAATGCATATACAGAATATCAGGGTTACACTAAAATGACTCTGTGAGAAAGCCATGTTAAAGTAAGGAGTTTTTAGCAGTTGTTTAAAGTGGCATTTGTTCTCAGCGCTCTAAGTTGAGTACTTAAATAGACGAATCTCGGCGTGTAAAAATCCATGCCCACGTTGTAAATGTAAGTGTGTCCAGGGAACAAATCCGCATAAAATAAAGTGATAGGAGTGATCAATAAAAAAAGAGAAAAATAAAAGTAGAAAAATGAACTTGTACATGGAGCTGCTGAAAAGGCTGCCACTCTCGGCGGTGCCTGAGTCATCATATAATAGACTCTTAGTATAAAGACAGCAATCATAATGGCGCTTTCTTCTTGGTTTCAGATCCTTTATAACTTCGAAGCTGTAAGTGACCATTTATCTGCCGCACCCAGGTGTTACATGGGCGTCCACTTGGCCTGGTCCAACAATAACAATAAGGATTCTGTGAGCCGGATCACCCTCGAGTAATCGCGCCACATGGCAGTTGTGCCGTAACTGACGCTCCCTCACAATGCAGGTAAGGTGCCTCATTCGGGACTCCGTGAGCAACACAAAGTCAAACCAGCAATACACAAGGATTTTCTGGAGAGACACAGTACTGAAGGAGTCCAGTCTTCGTCTCAGGTCACTGGGTAGCGTCCATGTCTCGCAACCATATAGCAAGACTGGAAGCACCAGGACTCTAAAGACTTGGACCTTTGTCCTTTTTAAGAGATATCAAGAGTGCCAAACACCCTTTTCCAGCGACCTCATGACCCCCCATGCCCTCCCAATCCATGTACTGACTTCATAGGAAGAGTCACCAGAGACATGAATGTCACTGCCGAGGGAAGTAAACCTCTCGACGAGGTCGACACTCTCTCTACAGACAGACACACTGCTGATGGCTGTGTCCACAAGGTCATTAAAGGCCTGGATGTTGCTTTTTATCAGGACACTCACAAGCCCAGACACTCAGAGTCCTCACTCAGTCTCTCGAGACCTCCAGTCGGAATCTCCATTGACTCTGTGAAGATCACAGCATCATCAGTAAAGTCAAGATCCGTGAATCTCTCTTCACCAACAGATGCTCCACAGCTGCTGGACCCCATCACCCTGCCCAAACACCTAGTGTAGGAGCAAAAACACCCCCCTGATGAACCCCAGAATCAACTGGGAAGAACACAGTTTCTGCCTCCACTCTGCACAGCAATCACAGTACCAGTGTACAGATCAGCCATGATATCCAGCAACCTTGATGGGATCCCTTGAAATCTCAGTATGTCCCCCATGGCAGCTCAATCAACTTTCATTTTAAGAAAATCGACAAAGGCTGCAAAGAAACTCAGTGCCAGGATACGATTGATGGTGGACTTCGTAGACATAAAACCAGACTGGTCCGGTCACTGGCAGGTGAGCAAGTGATTACGGATTCTATTGAGGATGACCCTAGCAAAGACATTACCCGGCACCGAGAGCAATGTTATCCCCCCTGTAGTTGCGGCAATCCAGGCGATCGGCCTTCAGTTTCCAGACTGGGATGACAAGTCCTGTTTTCCAGTCAGTTAGGATGACGTTCATCTCCCAAATGGAAGTAAAGATTGCTTGCAATGCCAGGAGGACAGCCTTACCACCAGCCTGGAGAAGTTCACCCTGGAGACCACAGATCCCTGCAGCCTTCACCACCTGTGCAATCTCAGTGAGACTGGGGGGTTTACAGCTAATTTGAGGATCAGCATCAAGAACTATGTGGAGCAGAGATATCTGAGTAGGCAGCTGAGCAGGTCACCACTACAGTGTCATCTGTAAGGACCATTCCATCAACCGCACTTGACCTGTGAATTTCTGTCTAATTGCTAAGGGCTTGATGGGAGGTTCTTTGTAGCTGAGAAAAGGGCAACCAACATTGCGATGTTCTCTTTGGTTTAGCGCTCTTCACTTGTGATGGTCAATTCTGGTGACCTGGGGCCTCATGCATAACGCCGTGCGTAGAATTCGCACTATAACATGACGTAAGCACAAAAGGCGAAATGTGCTTACGCACAGAAAAATCCAGATGCAGGAATCTGTGCGTACGCAAAACTTCCATGTTCTTCCACTACATAAATCCCGATCAGCGTGGAAATAAACGCTCGTGCACGCGCCTGCTGTCCCGCCCCAACTCCTCCCAGATTTACGCCTCTTTGAATATGCAAAGCAATATAAATAGCCCTTAAGCTCTTTTTCTGTGAAAGACAATGGGAAAAGCATAGGGGGAAAATGGAAGAATTTCAGCGAATACCAAGTGGAGGCAAAGAAAAACGTACTATTTGTTGGTTTAAACAGTGATATAAACTACAAAAGGAAGCTAATCGACTGACATAGCGTGTCAGAGAAACTCGAAAGCTCAAGTTCACAAAGTCGCACAGTGTCCGAAATAAAAAAGAAGTTGTCAGATATCAAAGTTGCCGTGAAAAGGCAAGACGTAGCCCACCATCTGAGTGTCACATGAAAGCTTATTAGGGTACAGAAAAAAAAAAGGCACACAGTGAGGAAAAAGCACGAAATGTCAACTTCAATCTCGAAATTTCCACTTTAATTACGTAGTTTATTTTGTCATTAAAGAAGAACATCATAAATTTCATCTTAAAATCGTTTAATTAACCAGTTTCTCAAATCACATCGTAATTAAAGTAACACGTTAAATGCTTTGTTTTGTATTTGATCGTCTATGTGCTCTATGTGTGTGAATCACTACGTGCTTCTTAAATGGGCTTTCTCTTCCTCCGACAGGACACAGAATCCATTACATTCGTGATATTAAAGCTTTCTGAATAACTAAAATACTGAGATGTATACGTGATATCATTTTCATGATGATAGGAGTTAAAGCATGTTATTAAACATGGGAACACGGTGGCGCAGTGATACTGCGCGGCCTTCGATGAAATAATTTACTGCAGCAGTACTCGGGGGCGGCTCTAGGCTCGTGGCGGCCCTGGGCAGAGAAAGAATCGGTGGCCCCTTCGCCTGCCAATGTCAATATGGTATCTTATGCACGGTGGATGGCCACGTCCGTTGCGGACACTGCATAGCCGCCTCATGCTCATGACACAAGCGTTTAACTTTTGCTGAAATTTGCCGCTGCGTTATTATCTGTGTCGTTATTTTCTCTTTCTGTTTTATATTCAATATATATTGGCTTGGTGACCCCTGGGATTTGGCGGCCCTGTGAAGGTGCACAGTTTGCACATGCCTAAGGACGCCCCTGCAGTACTGTCTCTTTCAAATGTACTAACCTCCAATTCCTGTCCTTCCTTTTCTTTCTCCAAGTAACCAATCGCCACACAATCAGCTCTGCAATAGAAGTTAAGCCATCTGTAAGCGTATAACGCTGATTCTTCAAAACTTTTAAGGAACATTGAAATATCTTCATAGTACATGTTTAATTATTCTATCGTTCATGCCTGTCCCAGTGAAGCATACAGTGCTTTTATCTGTATAATGTAATAAACATATTTTGCTGCATTTTATCTTAAAAATGATATCGTCATCATATGTAAATACGCGCTTTATAAAGTGGCTCAGGTTTTGCAATATTATAACTGTAGTGCAAGTTTACAGTGAGGTGATTGTACTTATAAGTCCAAACAGTTCTACAAGGAGCAGTTGATGGACTGATTGAGTGCGTTTAGAGCTCTTGGGATGAAACTCTTTCTGAACTGTGAGGTCCGTACAGGAAAGGTTTGAAGCGTTTGGCGTATGGAAGAGTGTTCAAATAGACAGTGTGCATGGCTGAGGCAGCCTGTGCTTGATTCTGTATACTGATAATTCTCTTTCCGATCAGCTGCTCCGAGTGGTGCAGTGAGAGTTATATAGAAAAAGATGATCTGCTGTGGCAACCCTTAATGGGAGCAGCTGAAAGAAGAAGGTGCAGTTATGGTATTTGGAATAGTTTGACCATTCCGTGGACCATTATATTGTTACTGGTTAATTACAATCAGATGCATTAATCTAATAAAAAATATGCGGTTAATTTCAGTGCATTTATAAAACCTCGTCAGGGACATGGATATTAAAAAGAATGTTAAACCACACAGGAACAGTAGCACTCCGAGTGGAGAACTTGCGTATGACAGGGTATGAGGTACCGTGGAAATATGCGTGGCTTTACTCCAAGTTTAGGTTTTATACATCGCGAACGTGGAAACAGGCTTACGCAACATTTCTGTGTGTACGCACCGTTTATACATGAGGCCCCTGGTCCTATAAACTGATGTTTACTCCATTATGTTAACCTCTTTTGTCAATCACTTTGGATAAAAGCATCTGCTAATTATAAATGTCAATGTCACTCAGTTACTGGGAAGAATAAATAGAATTTAGTGCAGCAGCCATCAAGGAAGCCGGTTTGCTGCTGATGTGCTCCTCAGACACAGTCTCATATGGAAATCATTACTGCATTTAGTGCCGCTTCCTTGGAACTTAGATTATTCCCAGAGACGATGGAACGCTTTGTTGGCTGTGGTAGCTTTAAGTTGAGCAATACGTGTACAATGATTCATCTGCGAGTCAACTTTTCAGAAAATAAAACTCAAAACTTCATCTCAAGAAGATTTCTAGAAAAATGAAATGGAGCATCAGTGGAATTAGCATCCCTCCTAACAATGCATGAATCAAAGACTTCAAACACAGAAACTTCATCAAAAAACAAAAGGTTTTCTTCTTCACAAAAGATACTCTCTGATACTGTAGAGTTTCAAAGAGCACAATGGCAAAAAATGGATTTACCTAAAAACACAAGTCAATCCAAGGCAGGCACAGTCACAACATAAAAACCCCAAAGTGAAGTCTGAGCACAGAGATCAAAAATCCAGAGATATCAAAATGGTACCAAAGCACAGAGAAACACAAGAACTCACCAAAACTCCCTAAAATGAACCACCAGGAACTGTGGGCAGAGGGCAGTGTCTTCGATGGTGATTGGCTAGTGGCTCCCACCTCTTGGCGAACCGCCCACAAAACACACGGCACATAACGTAAGCAGCTTACATAGAAACGGTCAAAACAAAGAATAATGCAAATACCCAACAAAAGTAACATCCAACCATCCATCCATCCATTATCCAACCTGCTATATCCTAACTACAGGGTCATGGGGGTCTGCTGGAGCCAACAAAAGTAACATCAACATGAATATTTTTTTTGTTTGTTTCCTGTTAACAATCAATCCATCAACCCCAAATATTTATTAAAGACGTCACTAAGGGGAAACAATCATCTCATGTGAAACCTGGTAGATTTAGCACACTGCACCTGCTTACACTTATATCAATTAAACGTTTACTTAAATTAAATCCAAAGGAACTATAAACATACACCCCATAACTCAAAATGGGGCTAAAAGCTTACTGAACTTCTAGATCTGACTCTTTTGAGATGAAGACATTTGGCATGCTCTGCTTGAGTCGACATGAAATGGTCAGGTATTGTTCTTCATCATCTTCTTCCTCTTCTTTCGGCTGCTCCCGTTAGGGGTCGCCACAGCGGATCATCTTTTTCCATATCTTCCTGTCCTCTCCAATCTTGTTCTGTCACACCACCACCTTCATGTCCTCTCTCACCACATCTATAAACTTCCTCTTAGGCAGGGCCATCTTAATGTATGGGCACTGGCTGGTGGCCCCAGGAGGACTGGGGCCCACGATGTTTCTGATGCCTATGAATGTTTCTGTTTTCATATCAAAACTGGGGTCCCAGTGCACTACTTTACCCAGAGGCTACGATACTGGTAAGACAGCCCTGCTCTTAGGCCTTCCTCTTTTCCTCTTGTCTGGCAGCTCTATCCTTAGCATCCTTCTCCCAATATGACCATCATCTCTCTCCTCTGCACATGTCCAAACCAACACTATCTCGCCTCTCTGACTTTGTCTCCCAACTGTCCCACCTGAGCTGACCCTCTAATGTCCTCATTTCTAATCCTGCCCATCCTCGTCACACCCAATACAAATCTTAGCATCTTTAACTCTGCCACGTTCAGCTCCATTCTCTGCTTTCTGGTCAGTCCCACCGTCTCCAGCCCATATAAGATAGCTGGCCTCACTACCGTCCTGTAGACCTTTCCCTTCACTCTTGCTGATACCCGTCTGTCACAAATCACTCCGGTCGACATGAACTGGTCAGGTATTGTTATGTTCGTCAAAAACAAGAATTTAATGGAGGTGAGCAGAAGAAGAAGTATGAGGAACGAAAAATGGTCAATATCAAAAAATCAAACAAAATCATACGGCAAAACACAAAATAAGAAGCCAGAATGGAGGTTCATAAGCACAAAATTGAAACAAGTAACACGCTAAATCTTGCAAAACTCAGATTCTCCTGTTGCAATGGCATGTCAGAAACGTGAGCATCAGGAGAGTCTGATGGGCTCTCATGGAAGGAAAGTTGGGGGCGGTGTGGGGGGGGGGGGTAAGATTAAACGTGTGACACAAGAACTAACCTCTCTCCCATTTCCACCACTAGAATGGAGGAACGTCGGCAGAAAGACCTGTGACAACCCATCAGGAGGCTCTGGCCCTGCTGATTGCTCTGCCATATGAACTTGAACTTGACTGGAAGTCGACATTTAATGTGAATTCAGCTACTAAGAAGGACAGTCCTTGAGGCACTCAGCCAGTCAACGTTTACTTATTTTGTAGCGGGGCTACATAGTTTATAGTGTTGTCAAATGTTAGTACTGAGTGCGTCTTGTTTCCATTGTCCCGTTTGCTGTTTATGTGTGTATCAGTGAATGCCGTCCCCGTAAAGGGGGACGGATGATGGAAGGAGACCGCAACCTCAAACCTGGAAAGCACCTGTTCACTATATCAATTACAGCCATCACAGGACTATTTAAGCAATCGGGAGGGAATAGCCAGAGGAGAGGAGAGGAGAGGGAGGAAGAGGACGAGGTTGCCTGGGAGGAGTGGTGGTGCCAAGGCGGAGAGAAAAGAGTTGTTTTGTGTTGTATTAGTGCTTGTGGGACTGTGCTGTGGCTGGAGGGATTACGGGGAAGACGTGCCCTCCAGCTAAAGAAAAATAAAAAGACTGTTTATTTTACACGTGCCTCTGTGTAAGTCTGTGCCGGGTCGGGCGCTATATAACGCCATATTACACCAGTCAGACAGACATTGTCACATACGCATGCCTAGAAGACAACTTCAGGGCGTGTTGACTTGTAATTCCACCCAGAGCCATGGGTTGGTGCTGCCTTGTAAGGTTTCTCCTCTCCTTCCCTCTGCAGGTCTGGAAACCAGTAAACTGAGTGCAAATGACATCACTTCCAGTTCTGAGGCTCCTGGACTCACCCCTTCAGTCTCACCGCCTCACAAGTCCCCCTCTCTCTCTTTGGAATTTACAGTAATCCCTCACTTATCGCGGGAGATAGGTTCCAAGGCCGACCGCGATAACTGAATTTCCGCGAAGTAGGGACACCATATTTATTTCATTATTTAACATGTATTTGGACGTTTTTAAACCCTCCCTGTATTGTTTACAACCCACCATTTACTCTATTAAAAACAGGGACAACTGCTAAGCAATATGAAATCGGTAGATAAGTTTACACTTACTGTATAGTGAAGTACACGTAGCAGCTTGTAGGCGGTCATGACGTCGTCGACCTTGTTGCAAAGATTCCTAAAGCAGATTCCATCCAGACTACTGCCTTATTACGTCCACTTGCAACTCGTTTTGCACCCTGGTTAAAGGACACTGCGGCCGTAGATCTTATATGCTTTTCCTCCTTTTTAAATAAAAAGAATCAATGTCCTGCAGCGGTGTAGCTGTTCCCTTCCTTCAACATATCCAAAACTTTTACCTTTTCTGCAATCATTTGCATCTTCTGTTGGTGCTTGGACACGGCCCCTGAAGCATTAGCACGTTAATGATGAATGAGTGAGATGAGACTTCCTGGTTAATGCAACACTCTGTCGCTGAGCCAATCAGCAGCACACAGGAACTTAACTGCGTGCTCTGATTGGGTAGCTTCTCAGCCATCCGCCAATAGCATCTCTTGTATGAAATCAACTGGGCAAACCAACTGAGGAAGCAAGTAAAAAGACCCATTGTCCGCAGAAACCCGCGAAGCAGCGAAAAATCCACGTTATGTATTTAGATATGCTTACATATAAAATCCGTGAAGTCGTGAATCCGCGAAAAGTGAACCGCGAAGTAGCGAGGGATTACTGTATAGGCATTGGCCTTCCTGAGTGCGTAGGCCGTAAGCCTGCTTTTTAATTTGAGGGCTTGTGGTTTAGAGACCTACTTTCAGGTCTGGTCTTGAGTTTTTTTGGGCTGGAAATCATAAAATTACAGTTTAAAGACCTAAATCTGTCTGACCCGCTGAGTCTAAATGTGTGAATGTGCCCTGTATGCCAGTGCATTGTGTTATGACCATGTCCAAGGTGAGCTACCACAGCTATGCAGAGGACATATTTATCTATAACACCTGATGACCCTGATGCTCTTGGCTCTCTGATCCTGTGTCTCTCTTCAGCGTTTCTCAACCTTTAAGTATTTGCGACCCGAGTTTTCATAACAGTTTTAATTGCACCCCCATAATGTTTTTTTGAAAGGAGCTCATTAATACCAATTTGTTCTTTTTAAATTAATGATATATCATCTATCCATCCATCCATTTTCCAACCCGCTGAATCCGAACACAGGGTACACGGGGGTCTGCTGGAGCCAATCCCAGCCAACACAGGGCACAAGGCAGGAACCAATCCCGGGCAGGACACACACAAACACACCCACACACCAAGCTCACACACTAGGGCCAATTTAGAATCGCCAATCCACCTAACCTGCATGTCTTTGGACTGTGGGAGGAAACCCACGCAGACACGGGGAGAACATGCAAACTCCACGCAGGGAGGACCTGAGAAGCGATGCATATTTTATTATACCTACTTAACTTTTATCAACATTTATCTAACTCTATATTTATTTTTCTAGTATCAGAATGTAGTTTAAGTTAATTTGTCTTGGTTTCAATAGATATATTTTTCATATTTTCGATTCTTGTTTTCTTTTTTTCACATCTTTGCGCCCCCCCCCCCCCCTTGGGGGGCCCGCCCCACAGGTTGAGAATCACTGGATTACTTGTATTTCTGAATGGATGAGAAGCAACCTTCTCAAACTAAAAAAGAAAGCAGAAATCTTAGTGATTGTCAAAAATGTCAAAAACTTGATCCCTTAGGTTTAAAAGTCAAGTCAGAGATAAAGAATTTAGGGGTAACTATTGACTCTGACCTAAAATTTTAAATCCCATATTAATCAGATTAATAGGACTGCATTTTTTCACTTTAGGAATGTGTCTAAAGTTAGACCTCTAGCCTAATAACTTTACAAGACGCTGAAAATTTAGTTCACATCTTTGTTTTCAGTTGACTAGATTACTGTAACGCACTCCTAACAGGGCTACCTAAGAAAGACATCAATCGGTTATTTGTTGTTGTGGCTGCAAAAAAAAAGAGAGGTCACCAACAGAACAGCTAGAACTTTAATTTTCCCCAGAGGTGAAATTTGGCTTTTTACAGAAGCTCTTCAAAAAAACCAAATACATAAGTAATTAGCTGCAGTGGGTTGGCACCCTGCCCGGGATTGGTTCCTGCCTTGTGCCCTGTGTTGGCTGGGATTGGCTCCAGCAGACCCCCGTGACCCTGTGTTCGGATTCAGCGGGTTGGATAATGGATGGATGGATAAGTAATTAGATAAATAAATATATTGTACATATACACACACTACGGTCTGAACACACCAGAATGACTAAAAAGAAAGAAAAACTTGACTTGTCAGTTCCAGTCCCAGTGAGGCGCTATACAGGCGTATTGCTGTTGGTATGAAGGAGCCCCCTGCGGTGTTTCTTCACACACGTCTGCTGAGTAATTCATCTCCTAAAAGTCCTCAGTGTTGGTGTGTTAGAGAGGAGATGTGCAGCATTGTTCATAATGACACTCGGTTTTGTCTAGCACTGCTTCCAGGGGTTCCAGAGTGCTTCCTATAACTGCCCTTTTAATTAGTTTATTAAATTTGGTGGGCCGCTCCTGAAGTGACGTTACCAGCCCAGCACACCACGCTGGCCATTACAGAGTTGTAATAATAATTCTTTGCATTTATATAGCGCTTTTTCTCACTACTCGAAGCGCTCAGCAATTGCAGGTTAAGGGCCTTGCTCAAGGGCCCAACAGAGCAGAGTCCCTACTGGCATTTACGGGATTCGAACCATCAACCTTCCAATTGCTAGTGCAGATCCCCAGCCTCAGAGCCACTTGTAGAAGGTGTGAAGGATGTCACTTCCCACCTTAAAGGAACACAGTCTCCTAAGGAAGAAGAGTCTGCTCTGTGCTTCCTTCTATAGATCTGTGCTCTGAGACCAGTCCAACCTACCATTGATGTGGACCCTCAAGTATATGTAAGACTGGACCACCTCTACATCCACTCCCTGAATAGTAACTGGTCATAGAGGCTCTTTGGTGCGGTGAAAGTCAATAAGCAGTTCTTTGGTTTTGCTAATGTTGAATTGCAGGCCCTTCTAAAAGTCCCCCCGACTCTTCCCCTCTGTCTCATCCCCTTTAGCAATACACTCCGTAAGTGCAGAATCATCTGAGAATTTCTGCAAGCGACATAGCCTGCTGTTATATTTATAGTCTTTTTTTTTTATTGAATTTATTAAAAACTTATATAACATTCCATACAGTCAAGTCAAACTTAACAGAACGAATTTCAATTCCACCCCCACAAATGAGAAAGAGAGGAAGGCCAGCAGCCTGAGTAAAACAATTGAGAGTAGTATAGAGGGAAAGGAGTCTTTTCCACCAATATAAGTGCTTATTGTAAAATATTATTGATTAGTTCCTGCCAGGTTTTTAAAACGTTTTGTACAGATCCTCGAAGAGAGAATTTGATTTTTCTCCAATTTCAAATAATATATAACATCAGTTACCCGCTGACTTAACAGAGGTGGGCTAGGATTCTTCCAGCTGAGCAAGAGAATTCTACGTGCTAATAGTGAAGTAAAGGCCATTCCAGTTTGTTTCATAATAATATCAGAACATTTGAACAATGTAGACGAGAACAGGCCATTCAGCCCAACAAAGCTCGCCAGTCCTATCCACTTATTTCTTCTTAAGTCGAGTTTTGAAAGTCCCCAACGTCTTACTGTCTACCACACTACTTGGTCGCTTATTCCAAATGTCTGTCGTTCTTTGTGTGAAGAAAAACTTCCTAATGTTTGTGCGAAATTTACTCTTCACAAGTTTCCAACTGTGTCCCCGTGTTCTTGATGAACTCATTTTAAAATAACAGTCTCGATCCACTGTGCTATTTCCCTTCATCATTTTAAACACGTCAGTCAGGTCTCATCTTAATCTCTGTAAAGGCTCAGCTCTTTTAATCTTTCCTTAACTCATCCCCTGTAGCCCTGGACTCAGCCCTGTTGCTCTTCTCTGGACCTTTTCTAGTGCTGCTTTGTCCTTTTTGTAGCCTGGAGACCCAAACTGCACACAGGACTCCAGATGAGGCCTCACCAGTGTGTTATAAAGCTTGAGCAGAACCTCCCGTGACTTGTACTCCACACATCAAGGCGCAATATAACCTGACATTCTGTTAGCCTTCTTAATGGCTTCTGAACACTGTCAGGAAGTCGATAGCTTAGAGTCCACTACAACTCCTAAATCCATCTCATAAGGTGGACTTTGTATTTTTAGACCTCCCATTGTGTATCCAAATTAACATCAAGTCGAGTTTTGAAAGCCCATAAAGTCCTCCTGTCTACTACACTCACTTTTTCCAAGTGTCTGTGGTCCTCTGTGTCAAGACAAACTTCCTAATGTTTGTGTGAAATTTACCCTTCACAAGTTTCCAACTGTGTCTCCATGTTCTTGATGAACTCATTTTAAAGTCACCGTCTCGATCCACTGGACTAATTCCCTTCATCATTTTAAACACGTCAGTCAGGTCTCCTCTTATAAACTGTAAAGGCTCAGCTCTTTTAATCTTTCCTCATAACTCATCCCCTGTAGCTCTGGACTCAGTCCTTTTGCGCTTCTCTGGACCTTTTCTTGTGCTGTTATGTCCTTTTTGTAGCCTGGAGACCCAAACTGCACACAGGACTCCAGATGAGGCCTCACCAGTGTGTTATAAAGGTTGAGCAGAACCTCCTGTGACTTGTACTCCACACATCAAGGCGCTATATAACCTGACATTCTGTTAGACTTCTTAATGGCTTCTCAACACTGTCTGCAAGTCAATAGCGTAGGGTCCACTATGCATCCATCCATCCATCCATTATCCAACCCGCTGAATCCAAACACAGGGTCACGGGGGTCCGCTGGAGCCAATCCCAGCCAACACAGGGCACAAGGCAGGAACCAATCTAGGGCAGGGTGCCAACCCACCGCAGGACTCACACAAACACACCCCACACACCAAGCACACACTAGGGCCAATTTAGAATCGCCAAAACCACCTAACCTGCATGTCTTTGGACTGTGGGAGGAAACCGGAGCGAACGGAGGAAACCCACGCAGACACGGGGAGAACATGCAAACTCCACGCAGGGAGGACCCGGGAAGCGAACCCGGGTCCCCAGGTCTCCCCAACTGCGAGGCAGCAGCGCTACCCACTGCGCCACCATGCCGCCCTAGAGTCCACTACAATTCCTAAATTCTGCACATTTTCCATTGTTTCTCATTGTGTATTCAAATCTTTGTCCTTCTCCACTTTAAGCCCCTCTGTAAGCCCACCAAACACAGCTGTTAATGAATTAGCAGTGGTTGTGACACTAAGACTCTCTAATAGGCATTTAAACATTTTGGTCCGGAATGATGTTAATTTGATGCACATCCAGAACATGTGGCCTAGTGAGGCTGGAGCTCGATTGCAACGTTGGCAGGTTGGGTCTTCCCCTGGAAACATTTTGTACAATTTCAAACGAGAGAAATGTGCTCGTTAAAAGATTTTGAGTTGAATAATTGAATGCTTTGTGCATGTGGAGCTCGAGTGAATTCTGTGCATGGCTGCTGCCTTCCACTCCGTTTCACATTCCTAGTCTGAGGTGTACAGAATGATGAGAAAAGCTGACAGGCTGGTGCCTTGTGGTGCTCCAGTGTTGCTCACCCAATCCTTGAGTCTCACAAATGGTGGTCTGCCTGACAGATTGTCCATCGTCAGGACACCACAGGCTCATATCTCTGAGTTTACCCCTTAACCGGGGTGGACGGATGTTACTGAAGGGACTAAAGAAGTAAAATGCACCATTTCAATCTTAAAAGCCCTGACAGGCGGTCCTTGGACTCGCTGCCGATAGGCGACCTCGTGCCCGCCAGTGTACTCAGCCCCAGCTGCCAAGCCATTGCACGTCGAGGCTCATTCACATACCGCAGGGTAAGTGAGTGCAGAGGAATTTAATTACACGTTACTAATTAGGCATGTGCACCCCTGCATTTACCTCGAGGGAATGGCACAGAAGGCCGACATCCCCTTCACAAGACAGAGCCAAATGTTTATACATTTTGGGGTAATGTGTTTTTTCTTTCACTGAGTCATCTTTCAAAAGTATTTACTTCCCCATGTTGAAAAGATTTATGAGGCATTTCAGGAAGAATGAATGCGTTGCAGGCCTGCATTAAAAAAAGAAAAGAAAATCTGACATGGAGGCATTCTATTTTATATATATATATATTCTTCATTGCCAAGAAAATGATAGTTCATTTCTAACTAACTGGCTCTGTTTTTTTTTTTGATGTCTTCTTGTCAATACGCTTCATTAAAGACATTATTACACTCAGGGGCTTGGCGGCACCTTCTACTGAACATGTTGTCTCAGCTCTTTAGATTGCCACCTGGCATCTCAGGATTTCGTTTCTGGTAAAGGTGGATTATTTCTGTTTTAGCCTATGTGTAAGAGAGGCCCACCGAATGAACACGCTAATTGAAAGGGCAGGCTCGGTTATGGGACACACTCTGGACCCCCCTGGAGGTCTTAGAAAAGGAGAGAATTGAAACAAAACTGAGTGCCGTTATGAACAATGCTGCATATCCTCTCTCTGACACGCCAACACTGAGGACTTCCAGTCAACGAATTATTCAGGAGAAGTGGGTCACGAAACACGACTGGGGTTCCTTTAAACCAACAGCAATACGTCTGTATAGCGCATCACCGGGACTGCGACTGCAAGTGAAAACTTTTCTTTCTTTTTAAATTTTTTTCATTTATAAATGTCAGAATGATGCCCAGTGCCCACCTTCAGCACTTAGATGGCACCGTCCCATTCACAATAAAAATGGCCGGCGGCTCATATGGAGACAACGCTCCCACCGACAAGACTATAAACTGTTTAGCAGCCCACCGAGCTAGGAATCTGTCTGTGCTCTGCTACTAGAGCTACTTTCATTTTGTTTGTTTCTTTTATGCAGAAAAGTCCCACAAATTAAACGGGGGGAGCCCATCCGGTACCCCAAATATTTCTCTGCCCACTGGTCACAAGAGCTACAGTGGTGGCCCCGAGCTTCAGACTGACTGCAAGTGAAGGGAGGAAAAATGAATGGAAACTGGCCGGAGTTCCTCTCAGAGTTCAAGATTTCAAGCTCTGAGTGCGTCACTGAGTAAATATGAAAACGTGCAGGAGTACACCACAAAGGCGGATTGGTGTTTTATTTTAACATAAAACTGGGGCTGCGGTGGGCTGGTGCCCTGCCCTGGGGTTGTTTCCTGCCTTGCGCCCTGTGTTGGCTGGGATTGGCTCCAGCAGATCCTCGTGACCCTGTAGTTCAGGTATAGCGGGTTGGATAATGGATGGATGGATAAAACAGGGGTCTCTGTTTAAATACTTTCTTGATGAATGTGGTGCTGGAGAGTGGCACGGTATTGCTTGGCCAAGTCAAGTAAAAATTTCACTGTGCTTTGTCCACGTGAGAAGACGACTGCTACTAAATAATCTGACAGACGTCCCCCAGTCAGAGAAATGGCAGCAAGGAGGGCCTGACCACTCATATTTGTTATGGAGAATATGCTACTTGGAGGCAACCTGTCATTAGAACATTAGAACAATCTGGACGAGGACAGGCCAAAGCTCCAGTCCCATCCAAAGAGTTCTTCCAATAAAACATCAAGTCAACTTTTGCATGTCCTTAAAGTCCTACTGTCCACCACACTACTTGGTCACTTATCCCACATGTCTGTGGTTCTCTGTGTGAAGAAAAAAGTTTGTGTGAAGTTTACACTTCACAAGTTTCCAACTGTGTTCTCGTGTTCTTGATGAACTCATTTTAAAGTAACAGTCTTGACCTACTGGACTAATTCCCTTCGTAATTTTAAACACCTCAGTCAGGTCTCCTCTTAATCTCTGTAAAGGCTCAGCTCTTTTAATCTTTCCTCATAACTCATCCCCTGTAGTCCTGGACTCAGCCCTGTTGCTCTTCTCTGGACCTTTTCTTGTGCTGTTATGTCCTTTTTGTAGCCTGGAGACCCAAACTGCACACTGGACTCCAGATGAGGCCTCACCAGTGTGTTATAAAGCCTGAGCAGATCCTCCTGTGACTTGTACTCCACACATCAAGGCGCTATATAAACTGACATTCTGTTAGCCTTCTTAATGGCTTCTGAATACTGTCTGACAATTGATAGTGCCGAGTCCACTACGAATCCTAAATTCTTCTCATAAGGTGCACTCTCTATTTTCAGATTTCCCATTGTGTATTCAAGCCTAACATTGTTATTTCCTACATGTGAGGGCTCGTTTACACTTCACACTCAGAACGCGTATGCACACACATCATGACTGTCACGCATTCCCAGTGTTCATTTGGCGCGTCCTTTGAGAAGGTCCTCAGAAATTAATGCGACGCATACACGAGTTGCAGTACCAGCAAAAAGTCAGGGGGCGCAATGTGATGAAGTTGGAACGTGACGTCAGAGTCTCTGTTTACTATCTACATGTGACAGAAAGCCGCTTTGAGGATCGATGTGTGCGCTTAGATGTTTGATGAACGGTTCGATGTGGTGAAGCAAAATGCCGACATACAAATGCATTCGTGGTGCTTTTACATTCCACAAAATAATGACACGATGATCTTCTCTGACGTCTTTTTTTTTTTGCACCTTCACAAAGGCATCAGAATGTACGGCGGCGTATTTTAGCCACAGAGAAAAAAAAGTTAGGGACACAGTGAAAAGGTGTATTTTGTGATTAAAGTGGAAATTTCGGTAAATCTTGAAATGCCATCCATCCATCCATTATCCATCCATCCATCCATCCATCCTCTTCCGCTTATCCGAGGTTGGGTCGCGGGGGCAGCAGCTTGAGCAGAGATGCCCAGAATTCCCTCTCCCCGGCCACTTCTTCTAGCTCTTCCGGGAGAATCCCAAGGAGTTCCCAGGCCAGCTGAGAGACATAGTCCCTCCAGCGTGTCCTGGGTCTTCCCTGGGGCCTCCTCCCGGTTAGACGTGCCCGGAACACCTCATCAGGGAGGCGTCCAGGAGGCATCCTGATCAGATGCCCGAGCCACCTCATCTGACTCCTCTCGATGTGGAGGAGCAGCGACTCTACTCTGAGCTTCTCACCCTATCTTTAAGGGAGAGCCCAGACACCCTGCGGAGGAAACTCATTTCAGCCGCTTGTATTCGCGATCTCGTTCTTTTGGTCACGACCCATAGCATTCCATTATCCAACCCGCTATATCCTAACTACAGGGTCACGGGGGTCTGCTGGAGCCAATCCCAGCCAACACAGGGCGCAAGGCAGGAAACAAACCCCGGGCAGGGCGCCAGCCCATCGCAGGGCACGCGCACACACACACACACACCAAGCACACACTAGGGACAATTTAGAATCGCCAATGCACCTAACCTGCATGTCTTTGGACTGTGGGAGGAAACCCACGCAGACACAGGGAGAACAAGCAAACTCCACGCAGGGAGGACCCAGGAAGCGAACCCGGGTCTCCTAACTGCGAGGCAGCAGCACCACCCACTGTGCCACCGTGCTGCCCAAATCTTGAAATGTCTACTTTAATCTCGTAGTTTATTTTATAATTGAAGTAAACCATCATAAACATCATCTTAAAAATGACCCAGTTGTTGATCGCTATGTGCTTCTGGGGCTTCCTCCTGACCTGACAGCAGCGGCAGGCAACAATCGCCACACAGAACACATTAAATGTATGATACTCCAGCTCTCTGCTCATTTAGAATCCTTAGATTTATACTTGATATCCGTTTCATGATGAAATGCATTAAAGAATGTATGCTACTTTTTACAAATAAGTCATTAACTTCATTTAAATGATGAATACTGTTAATAATTACACATGTGGGGACAGCAGAGTGGTGGAGGGGTAGTGCTGCTGTCTCACATGGAGTCACGTCCCTGTGTTTTCACATTTTCCTTGTGGGTTTCCACCGTGTGCTCCAGTTTTCTTCCATAGGCATGAAGGTTTGGGGATTTGGTGATGATTACATGACGCTAGTGCGTGTGCGTGTGTGTGTGTGTGTGTGTGTGTATATGTGTGTCTTGTACTCACCTTACAATGAGCTGATGTCCCATCCAGGGATTGTTTCTTTCTCATGCCCGATGCTTGCTGAAATGGGAGCATCCCTGGATTGATGGATTTAATCATTAAACATCCTTTTCAGAGATATTTAGGGTGGAGTGCTCTGAGGCTAAGGATCTTCGCTGGTATCCAGAAGGTTGCCGGTTCGAATCCCCGTCACTGCCAAAAAGAAATCCTACTCTGCTGGGCCCTTGAGCAAGACCCTTAACCTTCAATTGCTCCAGGGGTGCTGTACAATGGCTGACCCTGCGCTCTGACCCCAAGGGGTATGCGAAAACTAACAAATTCCTAATACAAGAAATTGCATAAGGTGAAAGAAAGAACAAAAAAAAAAAGTTGTCCTCGAAATTTAACTGACATTAAGTCTGTCAGTGTATGCCTGTGCATAGCTTATTCCTGCTTAGCTGTGTGATGATGCGGGTTCCGCTCCATGCTCCCATCTTGCTTCTGGGAGCTCTTGAACCCGACACCGTCGGTAATGTCACCGATGAGCTAGGCAGTGAGGCACAAACAATGAAACAAGGGGATGGTGCAAAAAGTGCAAAGTGCTTTCATTTAAAACCAACAAACAAAACAAGTCAGTGTCCAAAATAAAGTGCAGCACTTCTCAATCCTTAGATAAACAATCCATTAAAACAGAGGTGAAATCATGGAGGTTAAAATCCATTAGTAAAAAAAAACTTTTAAAAACAACAAGGTTAGCTGTCTTTTAAAATCAACCCGGTGCCTTTCTTCTACTGGTGACTCCCGTGCTTCTCCCGTCCAGGCCATGCACCAGGGGAGCCACCCTACCTGCACCTGACCTTCTTTCTGTGTTCTCCTGCTGGTCTGTTCGCCTTGCTGATCCCTGGCTCCGGTAGGCTTAACCAGACCGTGACATGGGCTCCCCAGTGACCAGGGCGCTCACGCTGGGGCTTTCACATCCCAAATCCCGACTCCCGCTGCCTTCATGGCCTTACACGGCGAGCCATCCTCTTTCCGGTCACTCCCACTCTTCAACATGCTCAGTGGGAGCGACCACAATCGACTGCTCCTCAGGTGCCGGCCAAACACCCAGGCTCACTGCTCAGCTGCCCACGAGCCTGCGCTCACTCATTAATTTCCCCTTGGGATTACTAAAGTATCTATCTATCTATCATGCCTTTCACATTATCTATCTATCTATCTGTTACAGGGGTGGGCAGATTCATTCCTGGAGTGGCTGCAAGTTTTTGTTCCAACCCAGATGCTTAATTAAAAAACAATCCTTGCCAATAAGTTAATTTCATGGCTTGTTAGTGCTTTAACTCTGCCATGTCAGGTCATTCTCATATCCTAGATTTATTTTCCTTTCTAAGGATATCATTCAAATGATTTGAAGTCTAAAACAGACGAGTTGTTCTCAGTGCTTCACTTTTTTCCCTTCACTTTCCTTCCAAGTATTTAATTAAACCAAATAGTGCATGGTAAATACACACAGAGGTGTAAATGGTAACAAGCTAAATGGAGAAATGCTGGTCTCTTTTGTCGTTTGCGTGGTATTGCAATAGGAGCAATTAAAAACCAAGAATACAGCTGTTTAAGACGAAAATAAGCAATAAGGGTTCAAAATCTTAACGAGTGAGACAACTAAAGTGAAGCAGAAGTGTTACTTGAGCAATAAGTGCTTCTTATTAAGAAGTTGGGTTGGAGCAAAAACCTGCAGCCACTGCGGCCCTCCAGGACTGAATTTGCCCACCCCTGATCAATTATATAGTGCCTTTTACATTTTCTATCTATCTATCTATTATATAGTGCCTCCTGTCAATCATGGAGAATCCACTGCATCCACTGAACAGGATCATCTCCAGACAGAGGAGCAGCTTCAGCGAAAGACTGCTGTCACCGTCCTGCTCCACTGACAGACTGAGGAGATCGTTCCTCCACCAAACTATGCAACTCTTCAATTCCACCCGGGGGGGTAAACATTAATATTATTCAAAGTTATTGACCGTTATACCTGCATTTTTATTACTCTTTAATTTAATATCGTCTTTATCAGTATGCTGCTGCTGGAGTATGTCAATTTCCCCTTGGGATTAATAAAGTATCTATCTTTTATATAGTGCCTTTCACATCTATCTATCTATCTATCTATCTATCTATCTATCTATCTATCTATCTATCTATCTATCTATCTATCTATCTATCTATCTATCTATCTTCTCTTTCTCTTGCACCGGCTTTCCTCTCCCGGCTTTCTGCCACCTTCTTCTCCTTCAACCTTCCGTTTCATTCTATTCTTCTTTTTTTCTCCCCTAGCCGCCTCGTGCTTCTATTTATCACGGGGATGTGGATCAGATGTGGCAATTAGCAGCTCCCAGGAACAATTACAGATGCGAACGACTCCTCACCCGTGTACTTCAGCGAGGATCGCTCGCATCACAAATTCCCCGGGAACCGCTCCTCCCACACTACCACGCCATCTCTATAAGCCGCGAAGGCGGTGATTATGTATTTAAAAAGTGGCCTTTTTGACGTGAGCTGTGGACCTGGTACACCACAAGCTGCTAATCTTTGTTGGAATAGGCTCCAGCTTCCCCTGCTGTGGATAAGTAGGTTAGGAAAATGGATAAATGTGGAGGCAAGGAATTACACTGAGTGAAGCCAGGTAACGACGACATCTCAATCAGATAGCTGCAGACCCGTTGCACTGACATTTATTTTATGCAAACTACCGTATTTACTCATGTAAAAGTCGGGCCTTGAAACCCAAAAAATCAATCATAAAATTAGATCCCGACATGTACGCCACCAATTTTTTTTTTTTTTCATCTTCTTGCTTCCTCCCATTTCGTGTCACTTTCTCAGACACATTTTTGTTGCAGCAGCACAGTTACCAATATTTCTTTCGCCACTTCAATGACTTTTAATTTAAAACAAGCTTCATATTTTCTTCTTATAGAACGCTCCATCATAGATAAGGGTTAGGGTTAGGGATGCTCTTACGATAAAGGTGTATGAGGTTGTGAGATACAAAAAAATACAAATCAGTGCAAACGTCACTTCAGAATAGTTTGGGTATTACTGTGTGGTCACGTAGGCACAATACATAGAAAACAAATGGCCGTGTGCACCATGGTTACTCTCTCAGATGGGCGTCAGCATATCATAATCTCTTGGAGTTTTCTGCATTCGACTCATACGACCAACATTTTAAAATACAGTGGAACCTTGGATTGCGAGTGTAATTTGTTCCGGAAATGTGTTTGTAATCCAAAGCACTCGTATATCAAAGTGAATTTCCCCTTAAGAAATAATGGAAACTCAGATGATTCGTTCCACAACCCAAAACTATTCATATAAAAATGATTAATACAAATTATACAGTAAAAATACATAAAACAAATGAACCTGCACTTTACCTTTGAAAAGAATCGTGGCTGGTGTGAGGGAGACGAGAGAGAGGAGGAGGAGGACTTTTGTGCAGGATGACTTTCACTCAAACTAATGGAATCCCTGCTATCTGTTAGCTCAATGGAATCTTCTTCTTTTTTTGCGACTTTAACAAGGAACGTCTCCATTGACAGTTGCTTTTGCCTGAAGAGTCACTACAGTTGGACACAAAATAAAAAGAAATGCTTTATGCACTGAAAGGTTTCTAAACTCTTTTGGGATTCCACCCAACGGGACGACATGCTGAAGAGCATCCCGAAGCAACCGCAGGCTCCCAACGTTGTAGCAGTTTGCCCTAAAAGCAAATCCGAAAAGATCACGGACATGCTGTAAGTGCCTACCGTTGATGGGTAATACAAGGAAAATTATAAATGCGCAGGCACAGTATTACTTGTCCACTAACCTGGCCATGACCCTGCCTGACTGGTGTGTCTACCAATGTGAATTCGGGAAAGGCAGGCTAACATATGGTTACTGCGCTGGCAAGTTGAGTCACCGATGGTCTGACTTGGCATTCAGTCGTGCAATTGAGCAGCCTCAGTGCCAGCTGCAAGGGAGCCAATAAAAATGGCAAGCAAATTAATTCCCATAAGTGCAGTAACACTTATGGTCCTTCAATGATCAGCAACCTACCTAAAATAGTGATATAAAGAGTGAGAGTCCAATGGCACTCGGTGCCAGCGAGCACCACAGCAGCACAGTGATACATTATTTGATATTTTTGGAGCCTTTTGGAGCTGAGCTGAATGCTTAGCAATCAAGGGCACAGTCTGTCATCTGGTCAGGTTGGAACCACACTGTAGCACCCCTGTTGAGTGACTTGGCTGCATGTGTCCTTGCTAGTGTGGTTCGGTGTCATCTGTAGTGAAAGGATGAGGCAGCGTGACTGTCAACGAGATGGTAGGTGAAAACAAATTTAAAATTTTCACCCTCAGTTGGTGTTAGCCATGGGATTAGGCGAAACCCTACAGTCTGATTTAAGAAAGCACAGAGAGCTGTGGAAACCTAAAATGGACTCACAAGCAACATAAAAGAATAAAAATGCATTGGTGCTCTGCTCCAGTGCTAGAATATGATGCACTAATATGATTAAGAAATTACATTAAAAGAGTTTTGTGTTGTCATGTTTCTTTTTTTGATCTGCTGCTTTGTGATGTGGTGGATATCTGTAAGTAAGTAAGTAAGCCAGCATTAATTTAATTATTTTCTTCTCCAGGGGCTATCTTACTTACTTACCGTGTTTCCCCGAAAATAAGAGCTACTCTGTAAGTAAGCCCTAGCATGATTTTCAGGCTGCTCTGTAATATAAGCCCTACCCCAAAAATAAGCCTTAGTCAAGATCGTCAGCTGAAAAGTAAGGCATCTATAGTTCATGAGATGTGACGTGTGTGCCCGAAACATCCATTAAATTCCAAGGACACCTTGCCACAATATCTCTGAAAAGGATGTTTAATGATTACATCCATCATTTCGGGGATGCGCCCATTCTAGTAGCATCGGTGCAAGACAGAAACAAAATCTCTGGACGGGGCATCAGCTCATCGCAAGGTGAACACAAGCACACACACATACACTGGCGTCATTGTAGCTTCACCAAATCCCCAAACCTTCATGTCTTTAGATGTCACTGTGGAAACCCACCAGGAAAACATGCAAACTCCAAATAGGGATCACAAGGGACGTGACTCCCTGTGAGACAGCAGCGCTACCGCTCTGCCACCGTGCCACTCCATATGTGTAACTATTAACAGTATCCATCCATCCATCCATTATCCAACCCGCTGAATCCAAACACAGGGTCACGGGGGTCTGCTGGAGCCAATCCCAGCCAACACAGGGCACAAGGCAGGAACCAATCCCGGGCAGAATGCCAACCCACCGCAGGACACACACAAACACACCCACACACCAAGCATACACTAGGGCCAATTTAGAATCGCCAATCCACCTAACCTGCATGTTTTTGGACTGTGGGAGGAAACCGGAGCGCCCGGAGGAAACCCACGCAGACACGGGGAGAACATGCAAACTCCACGCAGGGAGGACCCGGGAAGTGAACCCAGGTCCCCAGGTCTCCCAACTGCGAGGCACCAGCGCTACCCACTGCGCCACCGTGCCGCCCATTAACAGTATTCATTACTTAAACAAAGTTAACGATTTATGTGTAAAATGTAACATACATACTTTAATGCATTTCATCATGAAAGTGATATCAAGTATAAATCTAAGAATTCTATTTGTGCAGACAGCTGGAATATCATAACTTTAATGTGTTCTGTGTGGCGATGCTGCCTGCCGCTGCTATCAGGTCAGGAGGAAGCCCCAGAAACGCGTAGCGATTTAATAACTGGGTCGATTTTAAGATGACATTTATAACGGTCTGCTTTAATGATAAATGATAAACTACGAGGTTAAAGTGGACATTTCAAGGTTAAAGCCAAAATGTTTACTTTAATCACAAAATAGACCTTATTTTTTTTTTTCTTCTGTGGCTCAAATACGCCGCCATACATTCTGATGGTATTGTAAAGGTGCAATAAAAAAAAAAGACGGCACAGAAGATGGTATGTGAGACTTTAAAAATGTATCGTGTTATTACTTTGGGGACTATGCGACGCTTGAATATCAAAGCACCATGAATTCATTTGCGCGTCGGCATTTTGCTTCACCACATCGAACCGTTCATCAAACATCGAAGCGGGCACATCAATCCTGGAGGATCCTAAAAACGGCTGGAGTAGCAAGAAATTCAGGCTGGAATTCAGGGTTTGAATGTGGAGACTTATGATGATATTCCAGAAGAAGATGACATGACTGTATTTGGATAAATGTATATTGTTGTACATTTATAAATATAAGACATCCCCTGAAAATAAGCCCTAGTGCATCTTTTGGGGCCAAACTTAATATAAGACCCTATCTTATTTTCGAGGAAACATGATGGAAAACTGAGCCCACTGTGGAAGTAAGAAGTAAGTTAAGTAAGAAGATCGAGTACAGGAGGAGGTTGTGTAAATGAGTATTATTGAATTTATGGGGTGTGGTCATCCAAGGAGTAGAAGGGTCTGACAGAGGAAGAATTTCGAGGTGCCAACATGGCTCTCCCCATTTGCTCAGTCCTTTTCAACAAAACAGATACTCGATGGAACAAAGAACAAAACCAAAACAGCTGGAACATGAGACCACATCCACCTCTGCCTTTGGGTCTGTCAATAAGGAGCTCCTTCTCTCAGGTCATCTCCCTACCAGCTGACTCCTCCTTCTTGTGGGTGGTCCTTTTGAAGCCCAGGGAACAGAAGGGGTGGAGTCAGTGCCCTCACTGGGTGGCTTCTCAGAGCTACAGAGAGGAAGAAAATGACAAGACAGTTACTGACAGCAACCCCTCTCAGCCCAGGGTGGTATCACGTACCTGGGAAGAGGTTGGACGGTCCTCCTCAGGTGCACGTGAGTGACAAACATCATGATTGTCACGTGTCTGTTGATTTTCTGACTTACACGTGTTAATCAGAAGGCCGTTTTTCTCTGCACCCCCTGTAAGTTTATAATGAATTGGCTTCAGCTTTGTCAAAAGTGGGCTCGTCAAAAACAACTGACAAAATGTTTTTAATGGGGTCGAACTGGATTTGAGTTACACCATAATGACAGACAACAGGAAAGGCTTATTCTCAAATTCTTTGCTGCCAATGCGGAGCTGTAAATGAAAACTTTTCGTCTCCCGCTGCCAAACCGACTTCAACAAAACAGAGGTGAACAAAGCCAGCATTGATTTAATTATTTTCTCCTCCGGGGGCTATTTTGATAACTCTTCACTTACTAGTATTAAATTTCAGTTAAATCAGTCGTAAAAAATGAAAGCCTACCTGGCCGTGAGGATCGCTGGCTGTAGTTTATGGAAAATCCCAACACAGAATGCAAATGGCTCAGTTGATGTTTATATAGCGCTGAGCGGTGTGACAAGTTCTCACGTGACAACAACAACGACATTTATATATCTGGCACATTTTCAAAGAATGTAACTCAATGTGCTTTACAAGATGTCACAGAGAACGTTACAAGAAAAGACAAAACAAGAGAGATTAGGTAAGAATTTTAATGAATAAGAAACAAAGAAAAGCTATATAAACTTAAAAAATATAACATAATGGATAGCATGCAGAGACTGGCATCCCGACTGGGACTGAACAAGGATCCTTACCCGGCCAGGAAGCCAGTATAATGGAAGGACAACGGAAGACAACTTATTTGGGGTATTTTCTTCCTCAAAGTGCTAGGTGGCAGCTTTTCTGGGTTACCACAACACACCATTTATTTCTAGAGCACATTTTCATGCAAATGGTGTAGCTCTACAAGATTGTCTGTACTAAGCAAGTAAACGTAGACCAGGGGTCACCAACTCTGATCCTGGAGGACCGCCGTGACTGCTGGTTTTCATTCTAACCCTTTTCTTAATGAGTGACCTGTTTTTGCTGCTAATTAACTTCTTCTGAATTCATTTTAATTGACCTGCTCTTGAAGACTCAGACCCCTTAATTGTTTCTTTGTCCTTAATTAGCAGCCAAACAATAATGAGATACAAAATGAGGCAAAACAACTGGTGTCCATCATATAACATCCAAAAATTAAGAAAGATGAAGGTCTCAGGAATGCTGATCTGCTCAGGTCCCCAAAACATTTTAACAGAGCTCTTAGAAAAGAGAAAATCAGCAATTTTGGAAATGTCTGCTAATGCACCACGAGAGCAGCAACAAGCCATGGAATTAAAGAACGAGTTTAATTAATGACAAGAATTGAAACCTAATTAAGCAACTGGTTAGAGTTTGAGACCCTGACTTAATTAGACTTCTGTTGGCTCACTCACTCCACCTTTCATTTCTGTTTGGGTGCCATTTAAGGAAAGGAATGAAGCAATTCAGAGGAACGAAGGAGAAATTCAGAGGACCAAATCTTAAAGAACAAGTCAATTAAAATGAAAGGAAAAGAAGTTAATTAGCAGCAAAAACGGGTCACTAATTAAGAAAAGGGTTAGGATGAAAACCTGCAGCTACTGTGGTCCACCAGGTTCCGGAGTTGGGGACCCCTCATCTAGACAACTAACAAATATGTTTACTGACTTGTGACGGTAGTTAGTGAGCGTAGTTTGGTGAAACATTATAAAAGAATACAAGGAAAAACGCAAAACGGAGTACCGTTAGTCTGTGTGAAGAAGTGTTTTAAATGAATATCTGAATATTTCTCGTGTGTGTGTTTTAACTTTTATTTCACTAACCGGTGACAATAACACAAACCCACAACCTGTTGCTTTTTTGAAGGTCATGTGACTTTACCGTCAAGTTATCCAACCTCCGCTTAATGTCGAATCAGCCTTCTGCGTATTAATTTCTGATGAGGACTAAATAGAACTATTTTGACTTCTACCTAAATGACTGAAATTAATATACTGTACATCCCACAAGATTCAATAAATTAAAGATGATCGAGTTATGTTCAAAAGTGGAACATAAACACAATACATGTAATATAAAGTACAGTAAGTACATTTTTGTAAATGTGACATTCTGCCATTTCCCTTTTTTTCAGTGTTTTGAGGACTTGAAGTGAATGACAAGGTGAACAACTTTATATGGAGACCAAGGCAGTAGTCTGGGGTCTCCAGCGCATCCCCCTTATTAAGAGACACAGACAGTCTGCAGATGAATTTGCTGGCTGGCACATTCTCAGATTCCTCTCTCAGTGTCTCTTGACTATTTCAAGATGTACTTCTAGGACATCAACATGGAGTCTACAACCAATGTAATGCTACCGTAACAAGCATTTGCAAGCTTATCAGTAAAGCTGAAGAGCAACTGACAACTCTCTGGTGGTAAATGCAGACAGAGGTCGTCAATCTGTTCTCATCCTCTTAGACCTGAGTGCCACATTTGATACCATTGATCACAATATTCTTAGAAATCGCCTTAGTCAGTAGGTGGACCTCTCTGGCAGGATCTTAAATTGTTTTGAATCCTACCTGGCAAGTAGAAAATTCTTTGTTAGTTGTGGTAATGATACTTCAAAGACACCTGATATTCTATATGGTGGTCCACAAGGCTCTATCCTGGGTCCGCTGCTCTTTTCGATTTACATGCTTCCTTTAGGTCAGATTATCTCTGGGCATAATGTAAGCTACCACAGCTATGCTGACGACACACAACTATATTTATCAACAGCGCCTGATGCCCCCGACTCTCTTGATTCACTGACACAATGTCTTATTTGTATTTCTGAGTGGATGAGTAGTAATTTTTTCAAACTAAATAAGGAAAAAACAGATTTTTTTTGTGATTGGCAAAAATGGATATAATAAGGGTATCTATATATATATAAAGGAGAGTTGGGATCCGAGAGACTGTGTTTGTGTGTTTGTGGAGGGATGGAGAGTTAAGGGGGGTGGGGGAGTCACATGATCATCTCCCCTCCCATTCACCTCATTTCATTCACTTCATTTCGCTCCGTTGAGCTCCGCAGCTAACTCGGTCTTGCCGTTCTTGATTTGCTTTTCACATGGCCAACTATATGTTGCATGCTCAAGAGTAAGCTCAGCGCATAGCTTGGTCATATTACAACCGGAGGGGCGAACTGACAACATGGTATACAAAGAGATCCTTAACAAATAATTATTGGTATATTTTCCCTCAGTTTATTATTTAAAATTTTAAAGCAGTACTTCGCTGCTGCGAAGTGCGGGTATTTTGCTAGTTAGAAATAAACTTGATCCATTAGGATTAAAAGTCAAGACAGAGGTAAAAAATGTAGTGGTAACTATTGACTCTAACTATTGACCTGAATATTAAATCACATATTAATCAGATCACTAGGACAGCATTTTTTTACTTAAGAAATATAGCAAAAGTTAGATCACTTATAACGTTGCAAGATGCTGAGAAATAAGTTCATGCTTTTGTTTTCAGTCGACTAGATTACTGTAACGCACTCCTCTCAGGACCACCCAAAAAAAAAGACATCAATCGATTACAATGAGTGCAGAATGGAGCTGCTAGAATCTTAACTAGGAAAAGAAAATCTGAGCCCATCACCCCAGTTCTGATGTCACTACACTGGTTACCGGTGCCTTTTAGAATTGACTTTAAAATCCTGCTTATGGTTTACAAAGCCTTCAATAATCTGTTCCTTCTTATATTTCAGAATGTCTGACACCTTACACTCCAAATCGTAACCTTAGATCTTCAAATGAGTGTCTG
This sequence comes from Erpetoichthys calabaricus, assembly GCF_900747795.2. Lineage (NCBI taxonomy): Eukaryota > Metazoa > Chordata > Cladistia > Polypteriformes > Polypteridae > Erpetoichthys > Erpetoichthys calabaricus. The sequence goes on along the minus strand of NC_041405.2, from coordinate 148,698,176 downwards.
CTTAGAATTCCAAGAGCAAAACTTAAAAGAAGTGGTGAGGCGGCCTTCTGCTATTATGCACCTAAAATTTGGAATAGCTGACCGATAGAAATTCATAATACGGTGGAGCACTTTAAAAAACTGCTAAAAACTCATTATTTTAACATGGCTTTCTCATAGCTTCATTTTAGTTTAATCCTGATGCTCTGTATATTCAATTAATTATTATTATCATTCATGGTGGATCCGAAAACTGTACTAACCCCTACTTTCTTTGCTGTTGTTTTTCCAGTTTTTTGTGGTGGTGATCTGCACCCCAACCACCTGATCAAAGCACCGTGATGTCCCGCCATTGATGGATTAAAGGCCAGAAGCTGTAGAAAAAAATGTTGCTGTTGGTCCGACCCTGAAAATCCATAGGTTTACTGGCCAGCCATTACAACAGAAGAGCCAGAACTCGGCCAAAAAGCCCTGCAAATTTTTTGTTAATGTTTCCCACAACTCATCTGTGAGTCAGCATTCCCTGCTGTGGTAGCAATCAAGACAGAATGAGGAATGACAATGACTTGAGAGTTTGCTTTTTGTCCATCGTGCTCAGGATCATCCTTGCAACTGAAACATGTGCTCCTAATTTAGAGAGCTCATTTGTAGTTTTATAGGCTGACTGATGATACTGAGGGCTGATATCCAAAGCCATAATTCAGAATATTTCACATAAAGGAGTCGACAGGAAAAAACAAAAGGAACCAGTGACTGCAGGAAGATTGAGAACGACTCTGTTAGACAGCAGGGATCACTCGTCACCCGTACTCAAACCCAATGAAGATTTATGAAGTTCAAAATGATCTAAAGAAGAGGAGTTCTGTTAGAAAGAAAGGACAACAGAACAGAGAGAACACTGAAGACAACACCAGGGAATATAATTAAAGGCCTGATGCCACACAGGGTATGGTGGCAGGTCTACTTGCCCACAAATACTACTTGCTCACCTCCCATCAACCACCAGTGCAGACACACCATCCATACCCTGGGCTTTCTTCATCCTTTCCGTGGAGCTCTCGACCAGCACTCACCTTCATACTCCTAGCTCAGTCTTCACAAGGCTGTTCAAGACCCTCATGATGATGACTACTACTAGGCCCGATCTGCTGACTACTGTCAAGGTCCTGGATGTGGTGTAGAAGCCCCTAGAGCTCCATCTTGTAGGCCCAAGTGCTCCTACACTTCCTTACCCTGACCATAGACGGCAACAGATGGAGCCTGGATAGTTTGTCCGACTCAGTGACATGGCAGTAGGGGGACACCACACGTCCCTCTGTTGACTTGGGGGACTCGAATTGAAGTTTTTGACTGCTTATCTTTAATGAAATCAGAGACTTGGACTGCTGTTGGCTATAAACTGAGTTGCTACCTCACCCCATACACCTTTCATATGTACACTTCCTTGCACAATGTTTGGGGCAAAGACCCTTTTTTCCTTGCTTTCCCCCTCTGCTCTGTAGTTTAAAATTACAAATCAAACAATTCAGACATCGTGATTAAGCACATTACAGACTTTCATTGAAGGGGATTTGCAGACATTTTGGTCACAGCATATAGAAACGACAATACTTTCTTTACACAGACCCCCATTTCAAGACACCTTAACTTTTGGGACACAGCAATGACAAGTCTAATAAGCCATTTGTCATATTTAGTTCTTTGTCGCAGATCCCTCACATGCAATGCCTGCTTGTAGTTTGCGATTCACAGACATCACCAGGGTCTGAGGGTCTTCTCTGGTGATGCTGTGCTGAGCCTCTCATGCTGCTATCTTCAGCTCCTGCTTGTTTAGGGGGCTTGTTCCCTTAAGTTTTCTCTTCAGCATATGGAAGACCTGTTCAGTTGGATTTAAATTTGGTGACTGGCTTGGCCATTCAAGAATTTCCCATTTTTTAGCTTTGATAAACTCCTGTGTTGTCTCAGCAGTCTGTTTGGCTCATCATCTTGTTGTAGGATGAGTTTGAAGGCCTTTACAGGAACTTGAGCAAATCAGATGTTTCTCTACACCTCGGAATTTCTTGTGCCACTGCAGTCAGCAGTTCCATCACCAATGAAGAGATGTGTGCCAGGATCTGTGGCAGCAAAGACATAACACCCCCAGCACTGTGTTTAACCGATGAGGTGGTCTGCTTTGGATCTTGGGTAATTCCTTTTCATCTCCACACATTTTTCTTGCCATCACTCTGATGAGGTTCATCTTTGCCTCGTTTGTCCACAAGACCTTCTCCCAGAATTCTGCATGCTCTTTGAAGTCCTTCTTCACAAACTGTAATCTGGCCATCCTGTTTTTGTGGTCTCCATCTAGCACTGTGTCCTCTGTGTTTCTGTTCATGAAATCTTCTGTTGATAGTCATCTCTGACACAAACACATCGGCCCCCTGAAGACCGTATATGATCTGTCAGACAGGTGTTTGGGGAGTTTATACTTTACCATACTCTCTTCTGTCCTCCGCAGTGGAGGTCTTCCTTGGCCTACCAGTCCCTTTGTGATTACTGAGCCCACCAGAGTGTTCTTTCTTCTTCATGATATTCCAGATAGTTGATTTTGGTCATCCTAAGGTTTTACTGAGATCTCCAATGGTTGTATTCCGATTTTTCAGCCTCTTAATGGCTTCTTTGACTGTCACTGGCACAGCTCTTGTCCTCACACAATGACAACTACAGACTACAAAGGGTATAAGTAGGCCGAGGTATCTGATGAAGCAATGAAACCCACCTGAGGACTCACAAACACCTGTGATGCTAATTGTGCCCTGAAATGGGGATGGGGCCGTGTAGAAAAAGTGTTGTCATTCCTACATGGTGTGACAGACATGTCTGCAAATCCACTGAAATGAAAGTCTGCAATGTGCACTTTAATCACGATGTCGGAATTGTTTGATTTGTAATTTTAAACTGTGGAGCTGAGGGGCAAATCAAGGAAAAATGGGTCTTTGTTCCAAATATTATGCAGGGTGCTGTATATCTCTGTCATAAAGTCTTTCACTTGACCAACTCCACCCTTTACAGTATTATGTTCTGTAGGGGGCATCTTAGTTCCCCAAATCTCAGACATAACTTCACCACAACAGTCCCAGGTACAAATAAATTATTTCTATTAAACACTAGCCATCCACCCGCAAATTAGTAGAATAGGACAGTGAGGAGGGACCTGCCCGGCTCCCCACTCCTGACGTCACGCTTCCCACTTCCTTCGGCCCGCAGCCTCTTGTAACGGTTGTCACATATTTTATGTGCTTTTATCTGTTTTCTGCCGCTTGCTCCCTTTAGAGTTGATGTCCGTGGGAATGATTGGGTCCTTGCCTAACGCGTTGTATGTCGTAAGGAGAACCGACTTAAAAAGGGAAGGAGGCACGCATTTTAAAGAGAGAAGAAAGATTGTTTAAGAAGGAGCTGGGAAGGTGAATATAAAAGAAGCTATTGGTAAAGCAAATAAGGCTCCGTAACAAGAACGGTTGGGCGCAGAGAAAAGGAGTGCTGGCTAAAAAGGAATGATCTTTGGCGCGCACGACTTTAATTTCTATTTTTGATGCTGGCATCTGCCATGGATGGACATTAACGCTGATACGCCCGGGTGAGACGGACTTCAACATTCTACAAAATAGGCGTCGCCAGGCTGGTGAGATCGCTTCTTTTATATAAATTTATAACAAGTCAGTGGAATATATTTGGCTTGTACGCTGGATTTATCGCAGACTTCCCAGGCCAGTTGGATTACAAACTTAAAACAAAGTTAATATAAAAGGGACTGGGGAACGTGTGGGGACTATGTGTGTCTAATTTATATTTGTATATATATGTATGTATATACAGTATATATATACTGTATATATATCAGTGACGGACCATGCATTTCACACCTAGGCCTTCAGTAGTGCTCCGTCTGAATCAACCCTGAATCAACTAATTTATGGTTATAAAAACCATCTCAATATGCAGAAATACAGTATAAAGAGCCGTTGCATTGCAGATAGATAACTCCTGTAGCCACAATAAATGCCTTTATTGAATAGACAAACCAGGGGTGAACAAGTTCCTTTCTACTGCAGCTACAGCCCACGACACACATAAAAAACATCAATAATAACTCATAAACTTGCAATATTATTTAGGAAAATCACAACATTTTCCTCACCAAAAATTCGGATTATTTGTAAACAAAATCCATCCTCCTCTCTTTCCTCAAAAGCAGTTCAATTACTCTGTCGTACAGATTATCCGTCCACTTCAGTTCCATCACGAAGTCCCTTTCTATCAACATCGAAGCTAATGCTGAAAGTCAAACCTGCCCTGTCGTATTTCTGGCATAATTTTTAATTCGCTTTAGGGCTGAAAATGTCCGCTCGACAGAAGCAGTGGACATGGGAATGGTCGCCGCCAAACATACCAATGTGTACAGCTGCCCCATGATGCTCTCATTCAGATTTTTCTATTACACCATCCTATCCAATCAACGGGTCTGAATACGGTGACGTTGCCGTACGCCTGCTAGAGGGCCCTAGTGACACCAACTCAAAATCTGATTGGTTGAAGCAACAGTTTAATCGACATTTATTTTGTGTTAGAGGGCCTGCAGAACGGATTGTGAAGCCCTCCGGGCAGACTTCTTTGACTTTGACCCTGCCTGGCAACAAATGATGACTGAAATGTGATTGGTTAAATGCTTTAATACGAAAATACATGTCTGGAAGCAGTACAACCATCGGAAAAGCTATGAAAAGAAGCGGACAGACTATTTGGAATTATTTAATAAGTATTCATGGACAAAATATAATTAACATCAGTTTGTGATTCAGATATTTTTTTAGGCCAGCAGAGAAGGCCTTGCAGGCCCTGACAGCCCACCACTGATATATATATATATATATATATATATATATATATATATATATATATATATATAATCTTCATTTGGATCTTGATCTTTGTTTGTCCGCGAATGAATCAGAAGAAGAAGAAGCACTAGATGGCAGTAGAGAGACAGCTAAAACATTGGCATTGCATTAAGAATCTCCTCCAGGCTTATACTACTGAGACTGTAGTACTCCAGTCACACCTCAAAAACACAGACATTCAAACTTAAAAAAATTGTTGTGCTTTAAATTAACTAATCTTTATATATAATCTTGATCTTTGTTTGTCCGCGAATTCCACGCATGCGTAGATCACCTTCCAGTTTAGTACGTTGTTGTTACTCATGGATGTCAACAATGTGCCGGAATAACGAAAGGGGTGGTGGACAGTGTTACGCTGGTTAGCTCCTGAGGCCTGGTTAGAGAATGAGATTGCCGAAGATAAAAGGTACGTGCGTACGTAACATATGGATGAAAGAAAGACATTGGGTAAAATGAATGACAACGTAACAGCACGTTCCGGAAATTATTATTGTTACATTGTAGCCGGTGAGTGCTGCGTGTCTTACAGTTGTACCGTGGCTTGCTCACATGTCAGTGAAGTGATCCCTATTTATGCTTTAAAGAGCCTGGATACCTTTGTGTCCCCCTTTTATAACCATTGCTCCGTGTATATTGCCTTACTCTTTGGATTGCCACAAAGCAACCTGCGAGATTGGAGAAAGGTTGAGAAGAGATCGTGAGAGGAAACGACAGCGTCGTGAAAACGAGACGGGTTGTGAATGGAGAGAAGTAGAAATGCTCCTACACCACCGCATAATTACTATTCGAACAGTGCCTGGTTGTCTCCACACATACCACTTAGAATTAAGGCCAAAAAGTTCTATCTTGGTCTCATCAGACCAGAGAATCTTATTTCTCACCATCTCAGAGTCCTTCAGGTGTCTTTTAGCAAACTCCATGCGGGCTGTCATGTGTCTTGCACTGAGGTATGTGTGGAGACAACCAGGCACTGCTCATCACTTGTCCAATACAGTCCCACAGTGAAGCATGGCGGTGGTAGCATCATGCTGTGGGGGTGTTTTTCAGCTGCAGGGACAGGACGACTGGTTGCAATCGAGGAAAAGATGAATGCGGCCAAGTACAGGGATATCCTGGACAAAAACCTTCTCCAGAGTGCTAAGGACCTCAGACTGGGCCGAAGGTTTACCTTCCAACAAGACAATGACCCTAAGCACACAGCTAAAATAACGAAGGAGTGGCTTCACAACAACTCTCTGACTGTTCTTGAATGGCCCAGCCAGAGCCCTGACTTAAACCCAATTGAGCATGTCTGGAGAGACCTAAAAATGGCTGTCCACCAACGTTTACCATCGAACCTGACAGAACTGGAGAGGATCTGCAAGGAGGAATGGCAGAGGATCCCCAAATCCAGGTGTGAAAAACTTGTTGCATCTTTCCCAAGAAGACTCATGGCTGTATTAACTCAAAAGGGGGCTTCTACTAAATACTGAGCAAAGGGTCTGAATACTTAGGACCATGTGATATCAGTTTTTCTTTTTTAATAAATGTGCAACAATTTCAAAAATTCTTTTTTTTGTCTGTCAATATGGGGTGCTGTGTGTACATTAATGAGGGAAAAAATTAATTTAAATGATTTTAGCAAATGGCTGCAATATGACAAAGAGTGAAAAATTGAAGGGGGTCTGAATACTTTCCGTACCCACTGTATATATATATATATATATATATATATATATATATATACAGTGGTGTGAAAAACAATTTGCCCCCTTCCTGATTTCTTATTCTTTTGTATGTTTGTCACACAAAATGTTTTCTGATCATCAAACACATTTAAACATTAGTCAAATATAACACAAGGTAAACACAAAATGCAGTTTTGTAAATGGTGGTTTTTTATTATTTAGGGAGAAAAAAAAATCCAAACCTACATGGCCCTGTGAGAAAAAGTAATTGCCCCAGAACCTAATAACTGGTTGGGCCACCCTTAGCAGCAATAACTGCAATCAAGCGTTTTGCGATAACTTGCAATGAGTCTTTTACAGCGCTCTGGAGGAATTTTGGCCCACTCATCTTTGCAAAATTGTTGTAAATTCAGCTTTATTTGAGGGTTTTCTAGCATGAACCACCTTTTTAAGGTCATGCCATAGCATCTCAATTGGATTCAGGTCAGGGACTTTGACTAGGCCACTCCAAAGTCTTCATTTTGTTTTTCCTTCAGCCATTCAGAGGTGGATTTGCTGGTGTGTTTTGGGTCATTGTCCTGTTGCAGCACCAAGATCGCTTCAGCTTGAGTTGACGAACAGATGGCCGGACATTCTCCTTCAGGATTTTTTTTGGTAGACAGTAGAATTCATGGTTCCATCTATCACAGCAAGCCTTCCAGGTCCTGAAGCAGCAAAACAACCCCAGACCATCACACTACCACCACCATATTTTACTGTTGGTATGATGTTCTTTTTCTGAAATGCTGTGTTCCTTTTACGCCAGATGTAACGGGACATTTGCCTTCCAAAAAGTTCAACTTTTGTCTCATCAGTCCACAAGGGTATTTTCCCAAAAGTCTTGGCAATCATTGAGATGTTTCTTAGCAAAATTGAGACGAGCTCTAATGTTCTTTTTTGCTTAACAGTGGTTTCCGTCTTGGACATCTGCCATGCAGGCCGTTTTTGCCCAGTCTCTTTCTTATGGTGGAGTCGTGAACACTGACCTTAAATTGAGGCAAGTGAGGCCTGCAGTTCTTTAGACGTTGTCCTGGGGTCTTTTGTGACCTCTCGGATGAGTCGTCTCTGCGCTCTTGGGGGTAATTTTGGTCGGCCGGCCACTCCTGGGAAGGTTCACCACTGTTCCATGTTTTTGCCATTTGTGGATAATGGCTCTCACTGTGGTTCGCTGGAGTCCCAAAGCTTTAGAATTGGCTTTATAACCTTTACCAGACTGATAGATCTCAATTACTTCTGGTTCTCATTTGTTCCTGAATTTCTTTGGATCTTGGCATGATGTCTATCTTTTGAGGTGCTTTTGGTCTACTTCTCTGTGTCAGGCAGCTCCTATTTAAGTGATTTCTTGATTGAAACAGGTGTGGCAGTGATCAGGCCTGGGGGTGGCTACGGAAATTGAACCAGGTGTGATACACCACAGTTAGGTATTTTTTAACAAGGGGGCAATTACTTTTTCACACAGGGCCATGTAGGTTTGGATTTTTTTTCTCCCTAAATAATAAAAACCATCATTTAAAAACTGCATTTTGTGTTTACTTGTGTTATATTTGACTAATGGTTAAATGTGTTTGATGATCAGAAACATTTTGTGTGACAAACATGCAAAAGAATAAGAAATCAGGAAGGGGGCAAATAGTTTTTCACACCACTGTATATATATATATATATATATATATATGTCTATGCTGTGAATCTATTTGTGCTGTCAGTAGATAGGTGATATTTCCTTTTCTTTTCCTTTCTTTCTTTTCTGTTTTGCCGTTTTCTGGGGAGTGTATTATAGAAGGGTTCAAAGGGGGTGGGCAAATCAATTAGTGTTTGTTTAATTGTTATGGATTTGGGGAGGATTGCTTAAGGGGTGTTTATAGTTTTGTTTGATTGATTTTTAATATATATTCTTGTTTGTTTAAATAATTTAATTGTTGGGGTGGTTATTTCCTTTTGTAAATCCTTAAAGGGCATCTCCAGCTGAGGGGATCAAATTGGAGCTAAGGTTCTGTCTGGTTCCATTCCTGATAATATTAGTTTTTCCTAAGAGTAGGAGATTTTCGTGTGTGCCGAGATCCTCATCCTACTTTATGAGGAACTCGCTACACTCTGTCTCTGATTAGCGCAAATATATCACTCCTGCAGGCGAGCTATAATTCTTAGTCACAAAATCAATGGGAATGTTCAACTAAATTATAGAAAAAAGCCCAGTCTAAATCCGTTAAACAGTTCTCCCATTCTCTAGCTAAGCGGAGTTAAGATTATGCCCCAAGGCAGACAAGAGAGTCCCACAGCCCTCGGCCCACAGCCTCTCTTTCGCATTTGCGCAAATAAAATGGTACCGCAAGCGAACTATGATACATAGCACAATGAGAGAAGTCGCAAAATCAACCGGAATGTTCAAGCAAATTATAGAAAAAAAAAACAGATCTAAATACATGAAGTACTTCTCTTGTGAAAAGTGGACAGACATTCAGACAGACAGGTGTTGGATTTTATATATATAGAGCTATGCCTCCTCGCTTTCTTCTTTACACTAAACAATTCTCCTCCTCTTTCTTTATTTCTTTCTTTTACCCTCCAATTCTCTCTTGTGAGCTTCGTCTTTTTCCCTTCCCAACTCCTAGTCCCCTGGGTGAGGCGGAGGGCTCCTTTTAATCCAGACCCTGAAGTAGTATTGGATTGGTACTAAAATTTTGACTTTGGTATCAATACCAGCTTTCGAACCTCAGTACCCGTACCAAAATGGTTCAGAAGCAGATAAAGTATGACACCGAAACCACGCCATCTTATTTCAGCTGCCATAGAGCACCGCACCATCGTTACAAAACCCCTCCACGCATTGTCCCTGTTGGAGCAGCGTGTGCTGAAACAAGGATTGGGTTTCCCCCTGTGAAATCTCGATCAAGTCAAATTGAAGAAGAGGAGGGACCCTCGTGAAGTCTCCATCACTTTGAATCAAGGAGGTGGGGAGGTACTGTCATTAAACCTATGCCACTTAGAAGCAAGGAGTAGGTGGTTTCCAATGTGCCAATGCATTGTTTTCCCTCATATGGTATCCCATCTGTCAAGGACAGGAAGGTGACGAAAATTTATCAAAAAAAAAAAGTACCAAAATGCTGGTACCGTACGGTATAAAAAATTTTGTTTTTTGATACTTTATCAGTACCGGTATACCAAACAATCCTACCTGGGAGGACTTTCTGTGCATCAGCAATGTAGTTAGGCAGAACCTCATTCTGAGAAGGCAGCCTCCTCGGACCCCAAGGACCTCACCAGGGCTGCCATGCAACCCTGTGGGTGGCTAAACAGGGTCAATCCTAGAGGAATACTGCCATCCAGAGGACATCAGGGGAGAAAAGGGTTGTAGGGATATTGGAGCCAATCCCAGCAAACAAAGCAGGAGCAATCCCTGCAGCACAGCTAATTCAGTTTAATTAATGAATTGCATTGAATTAAACTGGCACCATAACCTCAACCCTTGTCAGTCGCGTGCGCTTGGGCTTAACCGAGGGCAAAAAATGAGGGCAGGGAGTGTCGAAGTGCACTAACCTTTCTTCTCCCTCTTCTGCAGATCACCTGAGCAGAAACTCGCATAAAACGTCACCAGTTCCTGCACTCCCTTCCTAGCCACGCCTCCTTCTGACCTCACTTTCTCATGGACCCGCCTCTTCCTCCCCTGCAGCTATAAAAGCCAAGCACCTTCCCTTCCTATCACTGACCCAGACCGTACTCTCTCCTTGCAATCATGTATAATATATGGGGTGGATCCCCAACTCTTTTTCTGCCTTCTCTCTTGTTTTACACCCTCCATTAACAGGCACGTCAGACTTTAAGCTCCTGGAAGTGTGTAAGCCGTTTGACAAGGTGGGCAGACCAGCTGCTGATATTCTCATGTGCAGCATTCTAGAGTTTTTACAATATTTCATAACCTACAACAGTTTGACGTTTCAAATAAGTACTTAGACTCCCTGGGGCATCATTTCTCCCTTAAGGACGCCCTTCAAATGTGACAGTTCGCTTTAACTCGTTCTGTGCCAGCTGTCAAAGAAAGTAAAATCATCACCTGAAATAAGTAAGTCAAACATGTAGACCTCCAAGTCTCTAATTTAAAGACAATCATTAAAGTTAGAACAACTCCTGGTATTATTAGTGTGAATCACTCTTTTCTCATAGGCTAGGGGGCTTGACATGTGTGTGATGGGTGTGACATTCATTCATCTGCCCTTCTAGACAGAATGCTTTATTAGAGGAGCAAAGGGAATGAGTCCAGGGCAAAATTAATGTGGCTTCTGAAAAGAAAATGGCCAATCAGAACCTGATTTTCTTTCTTTCTGTTCTGGGGTCTGCCCTTCTATTCTCACTGGCACTGAGCCTATGCCACAGTCCCCTAACAGCTCTGGACTTAAGTAGCCCTTAAATCCCCACCCTGGGTGCCCAGGATGCAGGGCATGTCGGTCTAAGAGCCAGCAAGACGCAGCGTCGCTAAAGCTGTGATGTTAGGCATCTGTCTGCACTGGAGCTCCCTCTGGTGGCATCCACATGTCTCTACACCCCCTCCAGGCTTTTTCAAATGGAGCCATGTAGCAGGCTGTTTTTTCTAGTTGTTGGATTCTCCTCTTGTTTTCTGTTTTTGTTTTTGGGTTACATGACTTATTCAAATCATTTGTTGGATGGCTTTTTGCTCTTATTTTAGTGATTTACTTTGATTTTCAGGTGGCGCAGTGGGTAAGGAGACCTGGGTTTGCTTCCCGGGTCCTCCCTGCGTGGAGTTTGCATGTTCTCCCCGTGTCTGTGTGGTTTCCTCCAGGTGCTCAAGTTTTAAAATTAAAATAAGAGAACACTAATTAAAATAGAATAAAAGTAAGGTCCGGTGGCCAGGGAGGACAGAAAAAACAAAAAAAACTCGTGGGTTGGAAGATGACTCACTGACTGACTTTGGTTATCTTTGAAAATTTTATATTTAATTGTATTTATTTTGAGTTTAGTTCTCTGAAAAATGTGAAATGTTCAATTTTCGTAATTTCCCACTTCATTTCTGGAGTGCATTTTCTGAAAAGGGCGGCATGGTGGCACAGTGGTAGCGCTGCTGCCTTGCAGTAA